>NW_027181881.1:48547119-48843668 GCF_029961685.1 Aristolochia californica | reverse complement strand
TGCATCATCCAAGGTGCTAACCTTATGTCAATTTCTTGCAGGTTGTGAAATGTGATAGCTATTTTCCAGCAGATGAGGGATGGAGAGAATATGGAAAAATATTTGTCACTAACAGGCATTCTATAGAAACTGATAGCTCATTAGTATTACGTTCCTTGGAGGTGAACTACCAACAGGTGAAGTATTTTTATAACATATCTTCTGTTTTGGATGTTCTTAGTTCTTTAATTTGGCATGATCCTGTAGTAGGAGCAAGCATCCTCGATAGTTTTTTTGCTGCTTCTTTTTTATCTTTTATATCTAAATGATGGTATAGTCGGTTCAGAATGGTGTTAGTGAGGCAGAGAAGTGGTATTGCTGTAAGGAATTATATACATGGGGTCTTCAATTTACTTGGGAAGTTTGGTGGAGGATCTAGATTTTCTGGAGGAACCTGGAAAAGTTTCTAGGCAGGTTAATCATGTTTTGATCTTATGAAGTCTAATATAAAAGTTTTAACTAGTTGTGGAACGTTTAAAAGTACAGTTGGATTCATTGTTATAAAAAGGAAAAAACAAAAAGAAGCTTCATCTGCTGAGTCATGGAAAAAATTAATCACCACTTGCTCAATTATTAATGCATTATCACCATTACATTCTGTAGCCTTCTGAAATCAAAGTCCAGAAAGAATTTTTATCATTCAATTCAACAATTGCTTTGTGATCATGCATTCAAGTGTTTTCAGTAGTAGGAGCTGTCTCTCTCCTGTGTTATAGTTATTTTATCTAATAATGCTACTGATACTTTAGTCTAACAGGTTCAGTTTTAATTGATTGTTATCACACATACATTATTTGATTATTTAACACCCTTCCTCTAGCAGGCATTAGCCATTGTAATAGTGAATGTCTGAAATGTCTCCTTGTACATTCTTTTTTTTTTTGGTTAGGTGTAGGCTTTGAAATAATGTATAATATATATTTTTTTTTTTTGCTTGTTTCTTGCAGTCAGATGACCCTCCACTGTGTGTCATTCATATCCAGTATCCTGAATGGCCTGATCATGGAGTTCCAGAAAACACACTAGTTGTTCGTGAAATCTTGAAAAGGCTGTATCATATTCCGCCTGATCTTGGCCCTATAGTTGTGCATTGCAGGTTTAGCGCTCTTTAATTCTAACACCTGAATGTTCAATAAATTTCTACTTCTAGTCTATGTACTTTGATACGCAATACCAATTGTTTTTTAGGTCTCTTCTGGATATTCTCTTGTTTTATTGAATCATCTTCTGCTCCTGAAATTCCTTTGTTATTCTGTTCAGTGCAGGCATTGGGCGCACGGGAACATTTTGTGCCATTTTCAATACAATCCAAAGAATTCTTGTTGGTGACATGTCGGCTGTAAATCTTGTTGACACTATAAGCCACTTCAGATCTCAGCGTATTGGCATGGTCCAAACTGCAGTATGTTTTCACATCTGTTTGGCTAATCTTTTGTTTATACTTGATAGATTCATAACATTTCAGATGTATTTGCTTCAGATTGGTGTCCAGCTTTATTCAAACAGAGTTTAGGAGTGAGGAAGAAAATATACTGAGAGAATGGAAGAATGAGAATTTTTTCTATAAACATTCGAGTAACCATCTTTCAACAGGAAAAAAAAAGTGTAACCCTAGCAGGGAATCCATGTTCTTGGGGGGGGGGGGGGGGGGGGGGTGTGGTAGTTTGGACCTAGAAAATTGATGCTGCAGGCCAAATGCATAATAAGGGGAAATAGAAGCCTGGTTTTCCAATGGTAGTAAATTCAACAGGGCTGTACATTACATGAAGTGTCTGAGTGTATCTTGATAGCCAACTTAGACTTAGTAGATTCATTCAAAACTGTAGCTATTGTTCTCATTTTCTAATCCATTTTGCTTTGATTGGCCAACTGTGTGATCCATTTTGCTTTGATTGGCCAACTGTGTGTCCGGGGTGACCTGGTTTGGGTGCCTAAATCTTATTTTGTGCGAATGTCTTTTGACAAGGTTTCATGTTTCATTGCTATTTGAATTTCCATAAGGTTCATACAAACGGATGTTGGAATAAAACCTAGCACTCAATATGTTTAAGTGCATCTGCCAGAACATTTAGAACCCCTAAAAATGGATATGTAGAATGATCCAGTAGATGAATTGTTCCTAAAATCGAAAAAGAGGACCCCCTTCTTTTAAATATGTGGGAAGCATATCTGTACAAGCAGTATTTATTAGAATTTAATAAAAAAAAAATTAATGGATCATTAGTACTTGTTCTCTTATATGATCCGCCTAAATGTTATCAGGACCAATTCAGCTTCTGCTATGCTGCCATCATAGATGAATTAGAAGACCTTATTTCAAAGTCCAATTTGGGGCAAGGAGTCCAAGAAGGTACCTTGAAGTACTTAGATTTTGTGCTTCATTTCTTTGCTTTAGATTTCATTGTGCAGAGTGTTAATATATCAACTTGCGATCTAATGATCAGCATAGGAGAATTCTTCGGCAAAATGAGCTTCAGATCAAATGGGCAGAAAGAGGAGGCGACTGCCGTGGGAACTGAAGCTGTATTGAAGCATCCGGTGTACATTCTTCACTTGCAAACGATGAGATCTCTCTTGTACTTTTGGCCATTTTGGTTTTTGGGTGGATAGGTGAGGGTGGAGGGTTGATGGGGGAGAAGCGTGTGAACAGCATATAGGACACAAATGTTGAACCCCTCATTTAGGTCAGGCTATGACCGTAGCTGAAAATTTCAACGATGGTTTCTTTTGCGGAGAGTTAGCTGAACATTTTTTTTATTTATTCGTCTTGGTGCATATGGATTTTGGAATGTCATGCAATCAACCAGCGGTCTGTGTAACTTAACAGCCGTGAGTGAGAGCCCGACGAACTGACTAATGCGTTTGTGCGTTGAATGTGATTCCTTTCAGGTGGGTAGGTCTCAATGGAGTCCTTTTTGTGATCGGTTTCTTGCTGAAGAAAAAAAGGCGACCTTCGAGTTTCATTTTCGTCTCATTTGTCTTGTTCAGCCTTCTTCGAAACAAGTCATGCGACTGTTCTTCTAATACCGTTGAAGGGTTTATTTACATTCCCTACGGTTCAGAGTCGGTAACCTGTCATCCAGTGTTGTCAGTTAACTCTAATTTAGGTTATGGAGAAATATTAAAATAAGACATAAGTAGCTACATATCCCTATGATACTACCAAACTTAGTTGGCTAACTCAACTTCCACTACAGTTGGGACTTGTTCACCATGTGGGTCTGTGACTTTTTTAACGTGGGGTTATGGACCTGGTTTGCTACCAGGTTGTATCGACCATTTATGAGGTTATGGCAAACCGTGCAATCAAACTTTAATGAAGAAAAAGACACAAATAGAGGGGTTGACTCCTCCTTTGAAAGGATTTATAGGGAGGCTGTGGTACATATCAGTTGATGTTCATCTTTTGCTAATTTGATGTATAAGTCATTTCTTTATACAGTAATTAACAGCCCAAATCACTCCAATTTGACGCAAACCTCTATCAAGAATTATTCGCACATAACTATCTCATTTAAGGATAGTAACAATAATTGCTTTTCCTTTCTTCTTTCTACAATTAGATATTAATCAAACCTAATCCAATTTTTCGATCCAATAAGTGGGAAGCTGTGGGCAGTTGACAGCATTAGCCGACGTGATTAATGTTTTGAAGTCAATGTAGCAGTTGATGGTCCTATTAATCTAAAAATTTATGTGCAAATCTGTGCAATCTGTTCCTTCACATCTCTTATGCAGATCTATTTACATATAAATGATAATCATCCCACTCTTATTAAAATAACTTCAATTTTTTTTTTTAATAAAGTATGAAATCTGATTCTTGTAACATGCAGCTGTTTTGCATCAAGCAGACCAGTGGGTCTAGTTCAGAAGATAATCTTCATTAATTTACTTAAAAGGAAAAGTTTCTTATCTGAAATCATGGAGAATTTTCAGATATTTTCTTATTCTAAACCCAAAAGTGGGTGTTCCCATTTCTATTTTATTCCAGTCAGACCTAACATAAGCCCTCAATTTCAGCCTGAAAATCAAACAGCCTTGACTTGTTTCCCACTTTTTTTCCTTTCTGATCTTTTCTACCTAACCATCAAATTTCAGTCAAATAGCATGAATGACCAGCCGTTCTATTTGGATTCAACGAAGAGTGACTCAAATCTCATTCGTTATTCTCTAATTATTTTGGTAAAGATCTGATTCAATCTTCAACCTGACCACCCCTAGAATTACATTTCTCAATCAGCATCTCTCAACATAAAAAAAGAAAAGAAAAAAAGGCTGATTGATGAACTGTGAACTGTCCTTCAAGTGCTATTATCAACATTAAAAACTAATGGGGGCAGGCTTCTTGGATTTTTTAGACTGATAGGATGGACCAATTTTAGGTGGAGAGAAGGGAGAAGCCCCCACAGAAGTGCTCCACTTGAATAATACTCAGAGATGTACTGAAGAACAGTACAGAGAGTAGGTACCCATTTGAAATCATGCATTATTTTAGACCCTCTTCTCTCTTTTCTGCATTTGTGGTTCAGGAAGAAGGTCAACCATAAGAAAAAGAGAGTTTTTTTTTTTTTTTTTTTTTATATCTGAAACATGTGTCGGCATATTGGACTATTCACTATATGAAAGGGATGGTGTTTCCATTACAGATGAGGGAAGACCTGTTTTATTTTTTGTCTTCACAGGTCACGGGTCATGAAGTGAAACCTTAACGATCCAAAGCTGACTGTTTACTCCTAGTGTCACCAGTTAGTTCTAGCTGTTCAAAGTAGAGAGAGATTAAGAACTTGTTAATTCCCTGATGCTGTATCTTCATTACCATTTCGTTTACCAGATTCTGAGGTTTTCAGCACAAAATCCAACCAGATTTTCAGGTGGCCAAACACCGTCCTCGAGCTTTTATATCATCGGAGATTTCTATATTTGGTGGGTATAGATCATGATCTGCTTGGCTAATTACAGACCAAAGCGGATAAGAAAAAGAAAGCAAAAACATTAAAGGCAAACGCCGAGCTTAGACCTACACAATCCCACATGAAAACTCCACTCTGACTACCACCGCGCTTAGGCGACTGCTTTAAATGAAGCAGCAAGCAGGTATGCCGCCTGATGAAACCACAAACCACCCCACCTTCCCTGGAGTCAACCACGACGCTTCAGGGTCGATCGAATGGTTAATACAATTTAGGAGAATCAACGAAAGGGAAAACTCTGTCTTTTTCTGGTTTGCTAGTCTCAATCCCATGAATGAGCAACTGTGGTGGTAGAGGGAGAAGATGGGCACAGAGAGTGACTCTTGGGGGGAGTCTTTATTGCCCAACGCTACCGATGAGGTGTTCATCCAATCTCATCCCAAAGACCAACTTTTCGGTACCAAAATCAATAAAAGCATAGCTTGACTCAAGCACAAGACACTCGGGGGACCACATTTATGCTCATCAGTAGGACCCATTTTTCGACCAGTTAATGGCCGATGCCTTTGTAGGCCCCACAGGTGAGGCAATGTAAAGACTTTTGAGTACCCCTATTAATCTACACTAAGTACCCTATTATGGACTAATAATAATTAAAAAAAAAATGGGATTAGATTAGTGTTGAATGTGGTTTTTAGTGGTCAAAGGAATCTACCAATTTTATGGACTGGAATTGAAAAGAGAATGAGAATCGTGAGGAGGAAAGAACACGAAAGGCCCACTTGAGCGGGGGGGGGGGGGGTGGGTCACCAAACGGGCTAATATGGATTCTCTCTCTTCCCTCACACTAATCCTTCTAGAAACCTGAAAAGGATGGAGTCAGTGCGGCGTGTAAACTGTCGGCCGTAAACTGTGGGCCACCCTTAAATTTGGAACCTTTTGGATTTTTAAGGGTTTGGATCTCACTGGGTCTAATCCGCTAGGTGATCTCCACCCTTTAGTTCCACATGTGAAATCGACTTTTTTAATTTTAAAGATTAAAGATTAAAAACAATAAAGAATTCAAAAAGAATAATTTAGTTTTTTTTGGAATTTTAAAAAAGGAGAAGGGTAGGAATGTAAAAGCGAAGCTACCTACCAAATCCGGGTCCGGGTTCCCGGTGTTTGTAACAACTCGTCCTTCTCACCAAACTCGGTCAAATCCCCATAAGGATCGAGTCAATTGCAACCCCGTTTTCTCTATTCGCTCTCTCTCCCCTCTCTTCACGTATAAATCTTCTTCTTCCTTTCTTCCACTCTTTCAATTTTAACTCCCCAAAGCCATACAACCACAACCCATCCTTCTCTCTCTCTCTCTCTCTCAGCTGTTCCATGGGTCGTTCTCCTTGCTGCGAAAAAGCCCACACCAACAAGGGTGCATGGACCAAGGAGGAAGACGAGCGGCTCATCTCCTACATCAGAGCTCACGGAGAAGGTTGCTGGAGATCTCTCCCCAAGGCTGCAGGTTGGAGTTCTTCAAATCCTTCTTCCCGTTTTTTTGTTCGGTGTTTCTTTCGTCTTCTTTTCCAGACTTGTTTCGGATTGTAATTTCGATGTCGAGGTCAGTCAATCTGAAGCTTTTGTTTCTTGGGTGCTTTCCTTTTTGAAGGACTGCTTCGGTGTGGGAAGAGTTGCAGACTGAGATGGATAAATTACCTCAGACCTGATCTTAAACGAGGCAACTTCACGGAAGAAGAAGATGAGCTTATAATCAAACTTCATAGCATGTTAGGAAACAAGTACGCCCTTCAATCGGAAGTCTTCATTGTACAACTCCTCCTTTGATGCATTACTTGTTGTTTCCCTGACTTGATTCTTCTATCTGATTCTCTTAGATGGTCTCTCATTGCCGGAAGATTGCCGGGAAGAACCGATAACGAGATCAAGAACTACTGGAACACCCACATCAAACGGAAGCTTCTGAGCCGAGGATTAGACCCACAAACCCATCGTCCCATTGGAGATACCTACTCAGACACATCGATTTCTCCGCAAAGAGTGTCCAAGTTGCCAGCAGAACTTGTTTTCTCGTCTGCAAACACTAACAAGACCACCATCAAACCCGTTGATTCTATGGAGGAGCCTAATACCAGTGGCACTACTGAAGAAGACAATCTGTACCCAGACATCAATCTGGAGCTATCTATTAGTCTCCCGGCCCAGTCGCAGAAATCTTCAGCCATCGCTGCAGATTCCGGCCAACAATTGTCGTGTGGTGCAACTTTGAGAGCAACCACAAGCACCTCCGCCACAGCCTCCACACCTCCCTTTACTGCAGCTGTATGTCTGTGTTGCCAATTGGGGTTTCGAAGCAGCGAAGCTTGTACATGCCAGAAGATCCCCAATCCGCATGCTCTAAGATATTACACTCCTGTTGATTCTTCCCTATCTTTGTAGTTCAAATATATGGGAAAATTCCCCAACAAAATACAAATCAATATATTTGAGTTAAACAAGAGCTTTTTTCATCTATCTTTGATCGGGTTTTTGCTTCTGTTATTCCTTCTCTTACCCCCCCATCTATAATCTCATAAGATTCAATAACAGCTTTCAATAACTGCTACTTGAACAAATGGGTAGAGATCAACTTCTCTTTGAGAAAGTCAAATGGGTGTAGATAAGATTCTCCAAATCATGGGTTAAGTTTTTTGAAGCATCTCTCTGATTCTCAATGTACAGACTGAAACTTTGATATCAACATGACTTTCTCATGTAAAAAGTAAACCATATTTTGGTCACCACTTTTGCAATGTCATTAGAACATACAAGAGAACAACCATTAAGATAAGGGAGCATCAGATCATGAATATATATGTTCTCTCTGATAAGAGTGACGGAAAGGTCACTTCCTCTTTCTCCCTTCATTTGCGTAAGTGACACAGAAAGAGACACGGAGAGAGAGAGAGAGTTTACATTATCAGAGCTCAGGGTGTCCTACAGTACTATCAAACTCTGAATAGTTAAACCCAGGCTCTCATTCTGCAAACGATGTTCGGAAGTTCAATTCCCCAGTTCCTCCAAAAGTAGATATCCACCCAGATCTCATATGATCGCAATCATAAATAACTAGATATCAACAGATACATATATCAGGTGTTGGGTACAGAAACAAACAATAGACAGTAACATTCTCTTTAAAAGTTTTTAAAAAGTTTAAAAACCTGGAAGGTACAGTAACCGGATACAACTATCCGGGAAAAGACCAGGTAGGATCCAGCTTGTCTCTGATACGTATTGGGTAAGATAACGTTCAGACTAAAAATCCATGTTCTGCTGCAGCTGGGTTTCCTCTTGGATTATTGTGGTATTGTCTATTGTGTCGTGGAATTTGGGCAACTTACTTCCATGTTGGAAAGAGTGTGGCAAACATGTGAGATGTTTGGGTAGGTAACCAGATTATGAGTAAAATAAGAGAGAAGAAGAGTTCGTTAGCTCCAAGTTAGTACAGTCGAAAAACTGTGTCATGTGGCTTCCAACGTAGCTGAGATCGATTTAACACAGATCATAGAGACACAGAGTGGGAGAGAGAGAGAGAGATAAGGAAGCCCTTCTGATCATCTAAGCTGCTTTATCTAAAGAAAGAAGAAGATGAAGAAATAATTGAAGAAAAAGAAGGAAAGCTAACCTTACCTACCTCTATGCTTCTCTCTCTCGCTCTTCACTAAAATCCCATGCTTGTTAGTTAGTACATGTGAGTGTAGATGGAGGGGAGAGAGGTGTGCGTATTACGCACCACTCATGTGTGAAGGGACCCACCAGAGTTATCCTACACCACCGGCCTTACCTAACCTGCCTTTCACTCTCTATCCCATCTCATGTCGATGCTGCCTTTTTTTCGTTTTTTTTTCCCCAATCTGAGTTTTGCCTTTCATTCCCTTTTCTCGTTGACCCATCTCAAGGGAAGCTTCCATTACCAACTTGGCCACGTGAAAAAGCTAGGGTTCCAACTCATAATCACCTCCTTTTTCTCTCTCTTTCTTCTTTTCCTCCCTGCCCCATCTTACCGTGAGAAGCCAATGAAATAAAACTATGTTTAGCAAACAACTTAACTTAATCACCAATATTGATCATCAAATGGTTTGCATATTGTGAGACATTTCATATATGAGACTTAGTTTAAGTTTACAAGTCTCTTCTCAACTAATAAATACAATTACTACTAATCTTTAATTCATGAAGAACTGTTCTTAACTTAGATACCCGATATGATCTCGAGATCGTTTCATATTTAAACAAACTAAACCATATTGAGTATGTTGAAGAAAGGGGAGAAGAAGGGTTTTATTCCACAATTTACTCGACGGTTTGATCATTGGAATTATCATGTTATTAGTCTAGGATTTGGGAGAAGAAGAGCTACAACTAGTGTATTCCAAAAATGTCTCAAATTAGTGCCCATTGAGTAGTTTGTCATGAGAGAAGAAACGTCTGAGGTGAATCTCATATCTGCAGGTCCTCTTCCTATCCATGCCCTTGTTGCTCGCCATCCAAATGCCCAGAGGAGCACGGGAGGTGGTGGTTGGCGGTTGGTAGCAAGATGACGTGAGGGGGACAACAACCTGTGTCTCTTCTCATTCATGAAAGTCGGGACTTGCAAATCAACTCTCTCAGTAATTTCATCGAACAGCATAAACAAATACAAAAGCTGCAGATTTTTCTCATATATTCAATGAAGTGGGTTCCTTCTAGAAGGGCACGCCACCTAATTCCATTGGCTTTTGCTTCATCAGCCGGAAACTATCAGTGTCAACCGTTAAAAGAGATTTGTTTGATCCGTTTCTTTTCAGAAAGCCGAAGCGAAATGTTTAAACTTTCCTTGCCTCCCATCACCATTAAAATAATCGTCTCTCTTGGAACATTGCCTGTCTTTTACATGTAAGGAGGAGGTGATGATGTGGGAGAGTTTCGCCTTTGGCTGCCATATAATTGCACCTAACAGTCCATCCGAGTCACTGCCTTGTACACCCTAATGCTAACTAGGTCTTGTCTTTTCTTCTTTTCAACGTCTGCTCACATATTTTAACAGTTTCTTTGTCTAGTCTCTGAAAGGACTTTGGGGTCTGATTGATTGCACATGTTATGCCTTCATCCTGTGCAGCTTTAAGTCAACCTTTCCTGCTTAAGTTTATCGTCTAACAGGCTGAGCAGAGAAAGAGAGAGAGGGCGTCGAGGTTGGCACCAGGTGTCTCAATAAGTTTTGTTGCAGGCATGTAGAATCCTTCATTATTTGAAACTAGTAAAGTGGTATTTTTTTAGCTAGTTTAAACAGTTTCAGAGTTCTAGCAACCAAAGTTATTGCATCAGCTATGTTGAGATCAATCTCAAGCACATGATGAATTTTCAGTCTTCAATTCACTGTAATAGTTTACTAATTCTCTCTCTTGGTTTGCTCTTCAGTTTCTTCCTGATTGTAACCATTCATATTACTTTCAGCCTTCTTCCTCATAATTTAAAGTCAGTTCAAGAGGCGTTCAATATTTAACTTACTTTTCCGGCTGTCATAGACGAGCAATACTATACATATTTACAAAGTTTACTTTCTTCCGTTCCCTTTTTAAATTTCGGTTGTTAACCGGCCTTAGATTACAAGGCATATTTGATATGTCACCGCTCGCAAGTCTTGTGTCTTCTGGCAACCGGTGGGCAAGAAACTCAGCCTTTGCAGTTCTATTTCAAATTTAATTCTCTATTTTATATATATAGGCGTTAAGTGTAAACCTAACAAGCAAGCACATTATTCAAGTCAGCTCTATCCAAAACCATCATCAAAATTGGGTTAAGCTTTGTTAACATTAAACCGACCATAACCCTGCTTGAATGGTTTCGAGAAAAGTGGGTTAGGATAAACAGTGCCTTCTTATAGAGATCAAGATAAGAGTTGACAGAATTTGAGATCGTCTCAAGTTGTAACTATGAAGCATTTGCCTTTTGTAGATTACGCTACGATACCTGTTGTAATTTTATAAATGTTGCATACTTGTTGGGTGAAAAGCATGGGGGAAATTATTTATTCTTCTTCTTCTTCTTCTGATATTAAAAAATTTCTTCCTCTCCCAATTCCCACCATTATATTTATATTTTGGTAGTTAAGTTGTTTTAGACACTTTAGAAGGCAATCTAAACACTATTAAAAAGCACATTAATGGATGTGAAATGCGGTGTGACATTTATATTTTCTGGTACTAGAAAGGATTCTTTCTTATGGCCAGTGGAGGAAATCCAATACCACTTGGCTTAAAAAGGTAAAGAGTACTACCTCTCCATTACCACACAGGGAGAATAAAGGTTCTGATGGAGGAGAAGATTGTCTTCGAAAGTGGTGTTCTGGTCTTATATCTTATCCTCTGGTTAATTAGTTCCTCATAAAGGGTGTGGCCATGAACGTAAGCTCAGTATGGGACGTGGGTCCCATTCTCCATCCTGCACCATCGCTGTCTTATTGTCAAGCAAAGAAGCAAGAAGAACCCAACCTGTGGATAAAGGCAAATTTCTTAACCGTGTGATATGTTTATCATTCGTCTTTTCATCTTTTGCTGTTTGCTAAATTCTTTTTTTTAAGTCATGAATTGATAGAGATATAGTCACTTCTAATCCAGAGGCTTGAGAAAAGAACCGAGTAAAAGCCTAGGTCTTTGCCTCAACGATCAAGCCTGCAAAGATCGAGCATGTTTACTAACTCAGTGAATAGGATGAGGAATTAAGGAATTCAAGTTTTCAGTTCTTGGAGAACAAGTTAATCCGTATAAGAGGATTAGTACCGGAAATGCCATCGAAATACTGAATTCTTAGTAAATTTAACTTCCATCACAAACACTCCTCTTCACCCCAAGTGCCCATACAAAGTCTTTGAGTAACAAAATAGCTTGTTAAAACAAATAGGATAACCTCTATTGATCAATAAAAGAAAAGCCAATCCTTCAAACCATCTAGGAATTGCTCCTCTCACAAGCATCTTTGGTAGCAAATCCCATATCTGTACTCTTTTAAATGTAATCTCAATCTAGCATAACTGAGGTTAACAATTACCGTCTATTTATAGGATGCACATATGACCCTTTTTGATTAGGACCGTTATGTATTAAGACACTATTCCCTTCGTATGGATTGAAGCTTGTAGACTAACAAAGTTTAAAAAAAATATGGTTACCATGAGGAACTTCTTGTGGAACTAGGACATTCTTCAGTCTTCCTTGTCTCCAGGTTGGTACTCTCTTCCGCTTTCGCTTTCTGCTGCTGAGCTGCCTTCATCCAAAACCTCTTCTGTTTGTTTCATTGGAGGAATCTCTTCTTCTTCAGTACGAGTCATATACTGAACAAGCATAATCAATGCCACTACGAATACTACAAGATATACAGTATTGATGCTGATTAGTGAATTGATGAAGCCAATGAATGATGGACCCTTGAATCTTTTGCGTATTACTTTTCCTTCTCTATATCCCTGAAGGAACCGACTAACTTGAGATGCCTGATCCTCTTCATCAAAATTTTCTGAGCCTACAACCTTTTATGCAAAATAACCTAATTAGAATAAGCAAAAACCTTCCTTCAAATCATCGTATCAACATATAGAAGAAAAGCAAGCTATCATGAAGTGGACATGTTAAAACATCCTAGCAGTTGACAAAAGTGTGTGTGTGTGTGTGTGTGAGAGAGAGAGAGAGAGAGAGAGAGAGAGAGCACACTTGAGGAGGATCAGGGTTCTCAAAGACTTCCAAGAAATGTGCATTGAATGTGTGTGTGTGTGTGTGTGTGTGTGAGAGAGAGAGAGAGAGAAAGAGAGCACACTTTGAGGAGATCAGGGTTCTCAAAGACTTCCAAGAAATGTGCATTGAAATATTCTTTAAAATTGTTTTTTCACATTTTTATTATATATTAATTGCAAAAAAATAATGACTTTTTGAATAGGAATAATCGTGAAAAGTTCATCTTACTATCTTATGTGGAAAAACAAAACCCCACTGAACAGTTTAGATCATCTTGTACTGTGAAGAAGGGAGGTCCACATCATTACCAGTTTCATGCACTCAGTGAGTCCATTCAATGGAACTCCACCATGGACTACCATAAACCTAAAATATGATCTTTCAGAAAAACTTAAATCTGTACTTATTTCAGTGTGATAAAGAAGTAAAAGCTGAGAGCATTTTCAGCAGAAGACTCATTTTACAAGGAACATGACACAATTACTCAGAGAAGTTACTGTCACCCTGTTCATGATGCATACGACAGAAAGCATTCACATCTTCGTCTCATTTAAAGAAATTAGCACCATTGATTATAAAAAATAAAAATAAAAACTAAATAATGAAGAGTGAATTAATCGCCAGCAATCATAAGGAAAAACAAAAACTAAACTATTAATAGTGAATTAAGCTGAAATCTAGACAAAGGATTTGACTTACCATATAATATTCTTCACCTTTCTCCCAGATAAGCATTCTTGGCAGTTTCGTTTTCGAATCAATATCAAAGGGATCGACAAAGCCTTCAAATTGCTTGAGACCAACATACACAAATATCAAATCACGATTTGCAGATGCAGCAGCTCTCAAAATCTTGATCAATTCAAAAGAGTTCTGATCTGTTTCATCCTTCAAAACTGTTACAACAACTTTCCTTTCATCATCCCTCAGTAACTTCAAGGTATCATAGTTTACAGGCATGATTAGAGGCAATAAGTTCTGTTTAATAAAATCCTCCAAGAATGCCTCTGCAAAAAATCAAAATAAGCAGGTTAAAGGCAAAGTACTACTAGCTATTGTGTCAAAACCAATCTCAAGCCATTATCCTTTTCTTTTTCAACAGTCAAAGCAAGCTTTAAACATCTGCACGAGAGACCGCCAACAAAATATTACAAACTTAAGTGTTTTGCTGCAAAGAATTAGGACAAGATAACAGTTAAATAGGGGCATTTTGGTTATTTTATATATATTATGTGAATCTAGAACAAGATTACACATAAAGATGAATCTACCAAAGTGGTGAAATAAACCAAAATACCCCTGGACTTGTTTTCCAACACAAGTCATTTCATAATTCATCAACTTTTTTGAAGAACATGTTATTTGATAATTAGGCCTAACGATACTTATCATATGCCTTGAAATGTCACTCATTTCCAAATGACATTTGTTTCAACCACTGAATCCATTTACCTGATTAGCATCTGCCTGATTGACAGAAAGCTACTACTTAACAGGAATAATAACTACTATAATTAGATGGGACCTTATGTAAGAGAGAAAAAGAGTAGGACAAAAGTCAGATTGCAGAATTTCCGCTCACCTTCAAAAGGCCCATAAAAGACACTTCTCCCATTGTACTTAGGATGAAGAGCAACCAATGCAGGAACCTTGTCAAAATCATACGTGATCATAACTTCCTCGGAGAAATCTTTTGCTATGGAAAACCATACATTTTTCTTGTATTTCTTTGCAAATCCTTCAACTGAAGTCTTGTCCAAGCCAAAGCCAATGAAGATTGGACCATCTGTACCAGCTGTTTCAATGAAGTCAATAATTGCCGAGTCTGATTCAAGAAAAGAAACATCTGGTGCAGCAAACTTTTTTAAGTATCGAACAATTGATTCAGCTTTACGTGAGCCTGAATAATCAGTTGGCACCCCATGCATAAATAGCTTCAGTGTAGGAAACCCGCTACACCACATATGAAAGAGATCGGATCAGAACAACAAGAAGATGACTATTCAGGTACAAGAATCTAAAGCCATACATGTTCTTTCTTTCCATGTAAATTTCCTCTGCTTTTAGTGCCAAAAATGTGAGAAATCCAAAACAGGCACAACTTCATAGAACCATGAAGGGAGAAGAATAAAAGCTTAACAAAAATCAGAGACTAAAGACAATTAAAATCTCAGAACATTGTTGACACTGAAAACTTAAAACTCCAAAAGAACTTCAATGACGCTTCCAAAACACTTTAGTTTTTCTCAAGTGAACCCCAATTGAGGACAGATGTCAGTGCTTTGGATTAGATTCGGTTATAATGGAAGCAGGAAAACACAAACAAAACCAGAATAAATCGAAAAAAAAACACAAGGATTTAATGTGATGCAGCCAATTTTGCCTACATCTACAGGCCAGGAAAAAGAGAGATTCACTATCAACAAAAAATTGGGAGATGCAGAAGTTTTTTTTTTTTTTTTTCTTTCTCACAAAAGAAAGGATTGAAACCCTGGCTTCTATCCATGGCCCAAAATACGTTACATCCAACCATACAAATATCTAAACTATAATGGCCAATTCCTCTGCTACCACCGCAAACCTCAGCAACAATCTACAATAAATTTACTCCACATGATTTGAGCAGGCACAACATGAAACTGGCATCGATGTAATTCAAGGCATCATTTCAACAGATTTTAATCTACATAATGAAAGATTCAAACACTTTTTAACAAAAATGAAGAACTCAGGTAAGACGTATTTTTGGCCTTTTGCACCTATAAAGCAACAAATTATTATAAAAGTTCACAAAAGAAGAAAAGAGCATGAAATCTGTAACTAGGTAGAGGACAGCCTCATTGGGCTTAGTTAGCACATCAAATGTACAGGAAATCAGACCGATGATTTATGGGTCATTTTTTTAATAGGGCAAGCAATTTTATCAAAGAGAAAAGGGCAGTACCAGAATTGTTTAAGACATCGCAACTGACTCCATCTTAATCAGTTTCAAGAAATTTTTATAGGTTATTATGGTCAAATAAAATTCATAAATCACGAATAGCACTAGATCTTCACAGAGCAAGAAGACATACTCCACATCATATTTCTCAGTGAAGCTTCTGTGCTTATCAGCATTTACTTTAGCAATCAGTATTGGTTTATCCAACTGCGCAAGAATTGGAGCAGCCTTGTCCAACTGCAAAATAAAAAATTAGTGTGAATTTAGTCACTTTAGTATTGAAATAGGGACCAAAAGATATTATGACAAGAAATCCCTAATAACACAAACTTCTACAACCATTTTTTTTGTAGGTTAAGTTATATTAACTGAAAAACAGCATTCTACCAGATCACTTGAAATCCAGTATTAACAAAGGCCCAGTACCAAATACAAGAACAAATTAATAATGAAATGGTCAATAAAAACCGAAAAAACAAAGACAAATCAATCACTGGAAGAGAAGAGAGGGAAAGGAGGACCTCCGGAGACAGCCTCTTGCAGTGCCCGCACCAGGGCGCATAGAAATCGACAAAGACATAGTCGAAACTGGAGATGGCTTCATCAAAGTTGGATTCGTCAAGCTCCAAGACCGAGCCGTTCAATTTGAAATCATGGGAAGAGACGAACGGGATCGAGACTATTGCAGCAGCAGCAGCGAGAAAGATGACAACCACGGTAAACGCGTTTCGCTGCATCAGGGCTCCCTCGCGTGTCACTGTTCCGCAGCTCTGGTTCTGGGTTCATATACATCCACCGAAACAGCAGTAGTGAAATGGGGGATGAAACGGGCGTTGCCCGTCTCTAAATTCCGATGCGTAACGGCCGACACGAGTTACGCTGGGCCGTATCGGACCTGGTAACGCGCTCTCACAGTTACAGACTCACAAATAATGTCGGCGAAAAATATTTTAAATTTTAAAAAATATTATAATTTAATTCACTTCCTTTGTTAGAGATATACACAATTTTTTTTAAAAAATGAATAAAAAAAGAAAAAAATATAATATACATGTTTTATAGTATTAGTGGCTTAGGAAGTGAATAATATATCTGATATTGCAGTTTTTAGAGAAGTTACAAAGTCTGGCCCTAATAAAAGGGACTTTAACCTGTAATCCAAAATAGATAACTGATCTACGTCAGTGATAAGGATAACACTGCGGCCTATTTTCCGGTGAATTTTCACTCTGTCTCAATGAATATGATTCAATTGGGTTTTTATGAAAATAAAAAAATTTAAAATCAAATAAGAGCTCAATAAGAGCCCATAACATGAGATAAACAATCTCTTTTGTTTAAAGATGGCTCCAAATCAGATAATGCGACAAGTATAAGAACAAGAGGAACCGTTCAGATAAGGCAAAATTGTTTCAATTCGCTAATAGAGCAAATACATTGTAGAGATCAGACTATCATGTTCCACATTCAGCAAGCTATTTTTCTTTTCCACCCAACCAAGAAGTCGAGACAAACACGGGCTTTGTCCTCGCAATAATCAGAAAACGTATTCCCATTTCCTTCTGTTACATGTAAAGAATCACAAAACGCTGCTCAGAACCCTTATTGCTTTTGATGGTTGGGGCGTTAATCGACCAACCAGCTCCCTGACTGATATGTTACAGATAATGGACACAGACAGGTATAGGAGACAAAAGTGCTCGGCCCTGCAATGAATGAGACTGATTTTCATTTTTTGGACCCTATTTTACATCTCCGATGGGTAGGACTCTGAAGATTTAGATATTTTCAGGTCTTTGATGGTACTCAGCGGAGCATCTTTTGAAGTTGAAGCACTTGTTGCCGTTGTTCCGGTGGCAGTGAACTCAATTGTTCTGATGTGAGGCTCATGACTTGCTGAAGCAGAGCCGATTCTACCTCTGGTGGCAGCACCGGCTGAACAGAAAAAAATGGATGGAAATATTAATAAACATGCAACAAACATCCTACTTAAAATAATTCCAAGAAAGAAACTAATCAGCTAAAGACATATCAAGCAATGTACTACGGTTGCTTGTGCGTAATCCTTATTTGACTTGCACGTTTACATAATGCTCAAATAACAATCATAAAAATTAAGGAAAACAAAATTCAATATTCAAATATAATTTTCCTGAATATTTTTAACTGGTTAAGTCAAGATTGAAGAGTGTATGCGGAGTGACAATTAAAAAGCAGTTAGCCAACACAAACAAACAGGATGAAGCTATAAAATACTGGAACATTCAAACAAAAGTAAAAGGAATACAGAGAAGCTTCACAAAGTGGGGAAGACCCTATCCTAGACTTTTTGTGAACACATTGCAGTGTGTCCAAACCTCAACATCTGGCACAAAAGAACCACTCTTCTGCACTACGTGAATACAGACCTCACTTACATATTCTATATTTCACCAATAAAACAACAAGCATCTAGTAAATGATTACGGACAATTGGGTAGTGCATAATCACCTGAGGAGCTTGTTTCTTGGATTGCTGGGCCCCATCAATTTGGCCTTTTAGGGTTGCAGAAAGCAAGCTGGTTCCAAAACCTTGCGCGGATCCACTCATATTGGCATTGCTGCTCATTATGCTGGACCCGCTGTACCCATCATCTAACCTCATTAGCTTGGATGGATGAGTTGTTGGGTCCAAACTCTCAGTTCTCTGACCCCATCTTGTATCTTGGCCTAGTTGAGCATTTGAACTGCCTTCCCTAGAAGCTGACTCCACTCCATCCAGCAAGATTGAGGAACTTGATTGACCAGGCTGTCACAACAAAAGATTTTGATAAACATAAAAAAGTGTTTTTTAAAACAGATTAGAGATGATAAGAGTTGCCTTTTTATACATAACCATTAATACAAATTTGACATTTTTTTTTATCAAATTATAAATATATATTGTTGGTACTGAAGCCTGTACAGACAATAAGTAACAAAGTCTCAGGAATCGGGACTTGTATTTTAATCATTAGTATTATCTAGAAGGTGACTTTTTCATGAAATTACTACCTGGGTGTAGTAGGGTTTGTATTTGATGCCAAAAACTTACAGTGGATTTGAGTTTTTTTACTTTCTAATTTTTTCTCCTAGCAATAAGATATGATTCTGTCTATATGGAAGAGTTATTATTAAGTGCCAAATATTTGAAACTTGTGCAAAAACAAGTAGCAGCAAACTCCCAAATTATGCTTTTCTTTTATCCTGTCTGGGAGGAATGACTTCATGCAAATACCGCAATTTTCAAAAAAGAAGTTACTCCCACCAAATACTAAGGACTATCTTATCAAACATTTTCTTTACAGTTTGACTGAGATCATCTAATTTGCATGTATCTGTTAATGTGAATTGGTTTCCTCTGTGTGTGTGTGTGTGTGCACGCGCGCGCGCGTGTGCTCGCTCATGGGGTGTGTGGTCGTTGTGGGCAATGTCATACCTGAAATTTTGCCTGACCTGGTAGAGGTCCAGGAATAGAATTTGAAAGAGACATCTGTGAATTGTTTACTACAGTGAGTGCTCCAACTCTCACCTTGTGTGGAAGCAAAGATGGCTGTACTTGTGGCTTCAGACTTCCTTTGGGAAACACAAAAGAGGGAGTAGATTGTGGCCTAACAGAAGAACCTGTGAGTGGCTGCAGAGGTCTTATTGATGGAGCTGATGTAACTCCACTAAGAATTTGAGTTTGTGCTTGCTGAGAATACTGAGAAGGCATAGGTTGGATGAGAGATTGTTGTTGGAGTGGGAGGGAAGATGAACTCTGGCCTATCAAAGCTTTAATTGGTGGGCCGGAGGAGGGCACCAACTGAGCTTCTGGTATTCTGGGAAGAAGCCCAAGCTGTACACTGCTAGCACTCTGCAAAGGAAGTGTCTGATTAGTCTGAGATGGATGACTTAACTGCTTATCCTCCTGTATTGATGACTGTTGAATTGAGCTGGACGACTGCCGAATATTGGGCATCTGCAACTGCACATGTAAAATCAACACAAGAATTTTAGTTTGCAGTGAATCCTCAGATTACATACGAATTATAGATTTTTAGAATAGATATACGAGACGCACCACTTGTGGAGACACCATACCAAGCATTATCTGTGCCTGCAGAGATCCACAACAAGCAGAGTCCAAGTTAAGTTTAATCCAAAGAGATCACATCTGGAACTGTTCATAGTAGTCTAGAGTAGGTGATCGCCTAGAAACTAAACTAATTTTTTTGCTGCAACTAAATTTGTTTTTGTTGCAACTAAAGTAAGAGGTCTGCTTGCCGGTCTATGTGAAGCAGTCAGTGAATTATGTAGCTGATGTTTTAGGTAAAGAAGCGGCTGGCCTTCAAGCTGTCATTGTTAGACCTGCTTCTTCTAATCTTGTTTTCATATTTTTTAGTCTTTGGCTTCTAGTTCAATCATCACCATTTCAATTGAAAACACAAAAAGAATTAGTTTATGGACACAAACATAGCTGAAATAGAAGTGAAACATCGAATAGCTTTTTGGGAACAAAGCCAAATCTCTATTTCAGAAAAGCTGTTTGTAGCTTCAGCTGCAAAGAATATAGGTGTGCTTCCTCAACTATCACACGTACAGAAAATTTATAATTAACAAATATTATGAGCAAATCGAACTATCAATTCTTTAGATAGGTGGATTGGGCCTTTGGCTCAATAACCACATCGGGGTTTCTAGATTAAGGGTCTTGGGTTTAAATCTTAGCATGAGTATTGGATGTAGTGTGCGTAAAATCAACATTCAAAAAATTATCATTAGATTATCGTGATGCTATTGGATCAATCTGTACCCATTTTTTTAAGAGCACAAGTTGGGCCGGTTCTCCAACTGGTGGTATTTAATGCATGTCAATAAAACAACCCTTAAATTGATTAGCCCAAATAGTAGCCACCCATTCCACCTACAATGGTTTGAGAATCTTTCTCAGAGGGTAAGTTTGATCAGTAACCAATTCTTAACCATGACTAACCTGAAAGAGAGCTTTCGATAGATTAGGATTTGATAGCAATAGTTGGCGAGCTAATGCTTTATTCTGTTTAGCCATTTTCTGCAATAAGAATATCACAACTTTAAAAGCTCCTTCATGTACGAACACTGAAAACACAATGACAATTGAAAGTATATATTACCTTCAATTCAGTCATGACTTCATAAAAGTGGGCACGAGACATTTTGGCCAAATAGTGAGTGAGTGGATCATTTCCTAAACTAGATTGACTCTGAAATCCCATGTGATTTGACTGCCCAATAGTGATTTGTCTATCACCCAAGGCCCCAGCCATTACAGAAGCCGCAGTCACAGCCAATTGAACACCAATCGGCTGATGGAGAGAAGGATCTGCATGTACTGCAACACCACTACCTGAAGGTTTCCCATAAAGAGATCAGACGAACTCCAGACATAAATTAGCAGAAGACCCAGTAATACGAAAATAAAGTTATGTTAGAATAAGAAGAAGACTAACCGTTGCTTGATGCCAACCCTGGTCCACCTCGACCCTGCACCATAAACTTCACATTAACATAAAACATGTAGCTGGGAAAGTCATACTCCTTTCAAGAACAACTAAAATCCGTCTTAATATTGAATCACTTTCCGTTACTTGACAGGCATGTATGATTTGGGATGTATAATACATCATACACAAACAAGACAATGCCACTTATTGATACTATACCTGTTCTCGATTTCTGTCAGATCCTTTATCATTTTCAGCAAAATCAACACGCAATTGTCGACCATTGATCTCATATCCCTGGAGATTGCGGCGAGCACTGAGAGCCGTCTCTTCATCCTTATACTCACAGAACCCATAACCTTTTGGCTTCCCAGTCTCTCTATCGAGAACTAATCTGAAATAAAAAGAATTAATTTGTCTGTAACCATAAAAACCTTACAGAAGTCAAAACACAGTCCAAATATGAAGGCATCGTGTCCGACTATTTTAGAGAATACAAAATAACTCAATTCTAAACTAGCAGAAAACCCATCAAATAAACCAGAATCCAACAGTGCTGTCCATCCTGGTAATATTTGTTTTTTAAAAAGTCCATCTTGGTAATAATTTAACAAGTAGAACATGTGCACAGGCCTCATTGAGGACATTTTTAGTTATTATTAGCATAAACTACTTGCCCAACCCTAAAACCTAAATCACTTGATATAGGAAAGAACCAAGTTGCACTTGCCTGCAATGACTTTTCTCTTATCATAAATTTCCTGTTGCTGACCTCCTATTCCAACTTCCAAACTATCTCCATGAAATGCAAGCATCACATTGCCTCATAAGGCAACTTCCTTTTTCTTTAGAAAAAAAAGTGGTGCCTTATCTGTGACCTCTCTAAGCATTATAACTTTGATGTAAGGGTGGGCACGGATCGGGTCGGGGACGGGTTTCCCAAAACCTGAACGGGATCCCCGAACCCGACTCCCATCCTTGAACAAAACCCGAACGGGGTTGGGAAACCAACCCCATCCCTGCCCCGTCCCCGCCCCCATCCCCGACCCAACACATAAATAAAGGCCCATAAAAAATTATTAGCCTGTAAAAATTATAAAAATTTGTAAATAACGGCTTCGAAGCCTGAATTTTTTCTTCTTTAAATGCCCTAAATTGAACCTTTTCATTCTCTATATGGATAAAAAACGTTCGAGTCTTTATTTTTAAATTAGAGGGTGTACACGTCAACGTGAAGAGTGTTTTTAAATTTAAAAAAAAATCCTTAAATACCCCAACTAAAGTTAAACAATTACGTTTTTTTATTAAACCAAATGTCATTTTAATATGAGAGGGGGGCATTATAGGTATACATCCCCACCGATCGGGTTCGAGGAAACCCAT
Organism: Aristolochia californica; assembly: GCF_029961685.1. NCBI lineage: Eukaryota > Viridiplantae > Streptophyta > Magnoliopsida > Piperales > Aristolochiaceae > Aristolochia > Aristolochia californica. The sequence continues at coordinate 48,821,164 of NW_027181881.1, read as the reverse complement.
CCCCAACCAAAAACCCAACGGGATTTTATTTCCATCCCCGTCCCCACGTATTTCGGGTTGGGTCAGATCAGGTTCTCCACCAAACCCGACCCGATGCCCACCCTTACTTGGATATCAAGGAACAGTGTTATAAGCCATCAGTTTATTTAGGCCTTAAGAAATTCTCTTGCTTGGTAAGGCTAAAATCCTATTAACCCTCATTCAATGATTCAAAAGACCTAATTACTCCAAAATCATGAACTTGGATTTGCCTATCAAGAAAATTTATCTTATAGAGAAAGAACATTACGGACATCTCCCTTTCCTTCAACTATGCAAATCCAGATCTTAGTTTCTACTTGACCCAATAAAAACTTAGTACCTTCTCAGCCACAAAAAAATCTCCAAAGTTACAGCTCTTCTTTCAAGCACTGAACGAAAGGATGATTAATTATTTTTATAGATTTTTCTTTTAAAGTTCAAAGTCTCCTGTTCGTCACTCACTGGCATAAATTAACTTCAACGAAACCATTCTCATTCCAGATACTGGTCTCAGTTCTAAGATTTTTTTGGCCCACTTGGTTGAAGCTTTTCCTACCTGTTCAACCACATATTTCACCTAAAGAATGTATTACTCAGCAGTTGGTCAACAAATAAACAGCTAGCCCCATGAATTAGTCTTCTTAAAATATATCCTGGCAAAGAAGAACAACTCCAGAGGGAGCTAATCAGAAAATAAAAATCTTTCACTTCTTACAATTTTCTTAGATTAGGTCATTAGTAACTAAATATTAATCAAAAGCAATGTCGAGAAAAGACATCATTAGCCTCCAAGAGGTCAAAGGCTTTACACACTCTGGAACCAGAGAACTCGGCCAAAGTTCAAAACCTAGGCCAAAAGAGAATCCTGTTCAACATAACTAGCAGTCCTTAAGGCCACTTGAATTACTTTGGATCCACGTTTATGCTAATCCTAACAAGTTTACTTCCATATGTCAGAACCCTAAATAAGTTTTTCGAGATTCAGTTGGAAGTCACCGGTATTATTTGTCAAAGCAGAATGGCAAAGCGCAGTATCAAATTCACGACAAAAGACTAATAAAGACGCTGTTCTTCAGCTGCTAACCCATCCAAAGAAACCCAGAGAACGGAACCGGAACCAAGACCAACGGAAAAGAAAGAATTCAAACTTTAGGGTTTTCACGACGAACCTGAACGAGACGACGGGCCCTACCTCCTCACAGATTTGTTTCAAATGGTCCTCCGTGGCATCGTACGGTATGTTCCCAACTGCCACCAATCAGAGAAAGAAAGAAGTTCAAAAAGTTGATAATTCGAAATAAAAGTTATATACTCCGAGAGAAGGGAAGAGGGAGATCTGTTGTCATCACTGACCAAAGACGCAACGGTGTTGAGAGCCGGCCATTACAAGAGCTTATCGTGCTTCTTTCTCATCGCGCACTTCCCGTCGGCGAAGCAGCGGGAGCCGGGAGGAGAAGATTCAACGCTTTGTACGGAATGAATCTTGTAAGAGGGATGGGAGTTGGGAGGGACGATACTCTGGGATGCCTGCAAGGCTGCAACTCCCGCCCTGGAGGTTAGGTTTTACAATTTTCCCATTCGGTTTTCCGGTGAAGAAGACGTGGGGCCGCACTTGTGATCGATAGATGAATCAAAGAATCATGAAATGAAATCTCTTCTTGAAGGTTAATTTACTGGTTCATATCCACAGCATCCCGATTTTGTCTCAGAAAGAACTTCTATTTTTTTTTTCATTTAGTATACAGAGATATAAAAAAAATTGGACGCATTTACTTTTAGAAACACTTTATTAAATCCATCACAATATATTTAGAATTTTTATTTTTATAATTTTAAGTATTGGATTTTTTTAGAGTTATCTTTAATACACTCTTCTCTCGATTAACCAGACCCCAGAGATTAACAGTTCCTATACCGCAATTCAAGGTGTATTTAGATTTAAATAGTGAAAATTTAAGATAAATATTTTGATACAATAGTAGAGGCTTAGAACCCTTAAAATTCAATAAATATGAGCTCCACATGTACAGTGTAATGATCACATATTTGCTAATAACCAAGTACCTCTGCAAGGGGGTCTTTCTGTTTGTACCATAAAGTTCAATTTTCGTGGATCACCATAATGACTTGGCCAAAACAGCTGGACACCAGATGAAACACACAAAAAATCACTGTTTAGGCACAGAGAATGGACATTATAGGAACCAATGAGCCATGATTTTAGTTTCTAACACCTCTAAAAATGCTTACATATCATACAAGTGTGACCAAAAAAAAAAAAATAATGGCTGAACAGATATCAATAGAAATGAGTAATGAGCGATCATGACGACAGCTTGATTGCCTAAGTGGGAATCAAAAAAAAAAAAAACTTTCAGGTCGTTCTAGAGACACATTGGATTCAGACGACCAAGAACTTCAGGACCACAATGAAAACAAAGCATAAACTCATTTGACTAGAACATGCTGGGCACTTCCATTCCAAGACCAAAGCTGTTAACATATTACCCTTGGCAATTCACCTTATCCAAACCTGCACTCGTGCATTTGTAGCAACTGTCTGGATAAGAGGACATCTACCGAAGAAAATCAAAATGGCAGCATGCTTTGAGAAAACAAGCTTTTGCTATTGGACCAAAATTTCACTCTGCTGCTTGTGATTGAAGGGTTCTCTCATCTTCTGGCCTGTGATGGAATAATTTCGCAATAGATCTCCTTTCACAATCCTGCAATCACGTGAGCAAATAAAAGGAAGATCAACAACTGCTTCCAAGCAGCTAATATGCATATGGCATGGATACAGGGTAGACCATGTAAAAACTCAGGAAGTATAATAGTGCCGCCCATAAGATGATTTCGATAACTTCTGAACACAGTATACATTTTATAAGAATTATAACAAGGTGGCGAGCCCTTAGATAGACATGCACCACAAAGTACCATGCAGTTCATTGAACTGAGCAGGGGAGGAGTTATGGCGTCACAATAACAGTAAGAAGCAGTACCTGGAACATGCTGAGATAGAATGGTTTTTCTGGGTTCATCCTTCTCAGCTTCAAATATATGTATGCAAAACTTAGCTGGTCACGAGGAGTGAAACGGTCAACCTCATTGAACCAAAGACATGAGAACAAATTTGACATTGGCGTGTGTGCCCTCACAATAAAAGATCCTTCAGGCACATCTGTTTGCATCACAGAGACATCAGGGGTCCATCAGATTCATGACAAGATTAATTAAATAAATCATAAATCCATAAGATTGATGTAAGTCTTACAGCTAGGCAGAAGTTTGTTGGGATCAGAGACATTAAATCTTTTCAACCCATCAGCCTGATAAAATTCAAACTGTTGATCAATAATAGTGTGATTGAACTTGTTTAACTTCTTGTTTTGTGCCACCTCTTCCCATAGACAGTGGCGATCATAGTGATTCGAAATGGCGTATTCATAATTTTTCCGCCAGAGGAAGTATTCCAATATGAGTAGGGGGTCTTTCTGGAGTCTTAGCTTACTGTCTAGCCATATTGAATACCTGGAGAACAACAATAACATCAAAGTCAGAATGGAAAGATTTTAATATACACCGAGAAGAGAGAGAAGGGGTAGGAGGAGAATAGGTACCTTGCAGAAGGAAATAACCGATGTGTCAAAAATTTTGGTATTTTTCCTACTCTGCGCATGTCATCATAAGGTAAATTTTTCACAACAACAATCTTCCATAAACCAATGAATCCGGATCTGTCTACATTTTGTCCGTCGGAAGCCAAAGTTTGCAGTGTACTTTCATCCACAAACATTACAAAACAGACATTTTTTCTTGACGATCTTGTAACCTGAAATACACATACAAAAACAAGCGTGCATATGAATCATGCTTTTGGGCTAAAATCTGACAAAAGCAGCATACTATCTGAATAAGAAGAGAAATTTAATCAACTACAATGAAGACCAGAGACTTGATGACTCTAAACCATGATTTGCTCTCACCATTTTATTGGTAGGTGATCTTAAGTTATCTGAGCTTCCAAAGATGCAGGAGGATACAGCTATATGACAACTACGCATAAATTTGATGTCATCTTCTGCCAGGTCAAATCCAGTAGTGGGTGATTCTTTAGGGCCTTTAACAAAACCACAATTTATTTTCTGATCATGAGCATAAAATGATTCTTCCCTTTCTTGAAGGCTTTGATGCCCAGCAAACCTTGGTTCCCAATTTTCCACACCAGGAGGACGATCTTCAGTTTCAATATACTGCAAGGAAAATCTCATAAATTTTCGGCTCTCAAGGGGTTCAACTAGTTGGGCTGTAGAGTTTAAGAACTTCATCTCGCAAGAGGAACCTGAGAAAATTAGATGTCGTTCAACATGTCAGGCATGTTTTGTAAAGTAGTACAACTAGAATGAATTTCCATTGACAAAAAAAAGAGAAAAACAAAAATACAAATGGTCCAAACCCATTGATAGTAGAATAACCATCTAACCTTAGTTTCAAACCTCAAGGTTTTGTGAACAGACAAAAACATTTCTCAATAAAGATTACGTTTTATCCAACAAAAAATAACCTATAAAAAAGGTTAAGGGTATTAACAACACATACTTCAGCACGCTCGTTTTGTTATGAAGTATTCCAGTCCAAAAAAGACATTTTTTTGAGAATGGTGAAAAGAAAATTGATAATATAAAGTTTGTGTCCTAGTGTGAAGTTATTTTATTAAAAGAAATTAACATGAAATAGAGATGGATGCCTTTTGCCACTCTTCAAGTAAAATTTATATACACCAAAATTAACTGTCATTCATTCCTATTTGTAGAAATAAGATGCCCAACGTTTTTGTAGTAAAGTGGTAATAAAGTAACATTATGTAAACTGGTACCCCTCTGCCTGGCCTTGGAAAAATGATGTTCTCTGCCTATGTTAGTTTCATCCCGTGGGGGCTTTGGAATGAGCACAATAGAAGATGTTTTGATGCAAAATGTGAATCTGCAGATCGGGTTGTGGACCAAGTGGTGAGTCATATATCTACTTGGCTTTTGACCAAGAAAGTCATCTCTTCTTTTTTGGGCACCCCTATTCGTGAAAACTAGAGAAATTTGGCTATGATGCACTTAGGGAAAAAGATCCCGGTTTTGCAAAAATGGACTCCTCCTGAACCTGGTTAGCTTAAGTTAAATTTTGATGGCTTGTCTCTTGGTAACCCTGGGATTTCTGGTTTCGGAGGAGTTATTTCAGATCATTCCGGCAATCAGCTTTTCTCTTATGCCGGCCCTCTAGGCACATCCGACTCAACGTCTGCAGAGTTACATGGTCTCCGCATCTTCAAAGACAAATGCAACGGGACTCTTCATATCGAAGGTGAATCAAAAGTGGTTATAGGATGGTGTGAGAGTGCATCCCCTCCCCCATGGCGGCATTGGGATACCTTTCAGGAAATTTTAGAAATTACCTCAATTGTTTCTTGTATTTGGACTCACATTCCAAGATCCCCTAATTCGACAGCAGATGCGCTTGCCAGGCAAGGAGTTACCCTACAATCGCTGGTTGTAAGGGACCTACTCCCCCAAATTTTGTAGTTTCTCTCGTTTTATTAATACATCTTTTTCAAACAAAAAAAAAGTACCATGATGTACAAGCGGTACAACATGTTGAGATACCATAAAAGTGATTGTAAGTATTGCCATGACATTAGTACATTGTTCCTGATGTAAATTTCTGTATTAGTACAAAAAAAGGGCAGTACACAGAGTTACCATAAACAAAAAGAAAAAAAAAAAGGCCATCAACAAGTAACATTGAAAAGGAAAAATATCACAGCCAAAACAAGCAACAAATGACAAAACTAGTTGAAGTATTATAATGGTTTTCCACTACCAAAACAGTCAGGAAGAACAGAGAGAGATACCTGACAACAATCAAAGCAGCTCATTGTGGCCTAGACAGGAGGTTTTAAAACAACAGTAACACTATAGAACGAAGCAAACACAGAGCAAGCCAAAAAATGAGTCCCAAATGTTTACTGCACTCACTACAATGATAAAAATATTTGAATGCGGCCACGTTGATAAGGGTAGGATATCCAACCAGTTCTTTACAAGACAACAAATCACAGGGAATGAAGTTGATAAATGAAATTATAGAAAAAAATTTCAGCTCTTGGTCAAAAAACCATATGTGACATTTAGAACTTATCAATCTGCCAAAATAGGGAAAGAAAAAAAAACACTTACTAGAATATTTCCGTTTCTTCCCTTTTCTTTTCAAGTTTGACTTCTTATCAGGGGAAGATTTCTTTGAAGAATCACCATCAATGCTGCGCTCCCTTGCTTCCAGTTGGACACGATTTAGATTCTTAGATGGAGTAGAAGGATCTTTCTCAGATTTTTTTGCAAAGAATTCCTCAAAATTCTCAACTTCCTGACCTTTTCTTGCATCTGGCTTAGCATCTTTCACATGTATTCCAACATCAGATTCTTCAGCACGGGAATCTTGTAAATCAATACCATCATCATACTCGTCGAAAGAATCTATTTCCCTATTTTGAATGTCCTTATCTTCATCAATGGAAATGCTATGACCATTACTATTATCACCACCAGACTGCCCAACTTCCTTGAGAGATGCTTCATACTCTTTTTCGTAATGTTTAAGTTCATCACGTCCAACTTCATTATACAGCCCTGTGGTTATTACATTAGATAGGCGCTTGAGAGTATCTGTTGGTAGGTATTTTCTCCTTTCACTTTTATCATCTTCTAATATTTGACCTTTATTGGGAGATTCATCAGTCTTATCATCAGTAGTGAGCTCTGAGGCATCTTCATCATATTCTTTGTCCCTTCTCCTGTCATCTCGGTCCCAGTACCTTGAATCTCGGCCATGATGTACAGACCCCTGACCAAACTTAAGAACTTTATACCTTCCAGTTAGAGTTGAATGTGGCAGAGCCTCCAGATCGCTGCCCTGGGCGACATCATGTCCTTGAAGCTCTACATGTTTTCATTTTCATCAATTGTAGCAAAATGGTTTCAGAAAATAAAAACACTAAAGCATTTTGGGGAAAATAAAAGTTGAAAAAGAAAAGGAACAAACAGATAGCAACATCATCAGGACAACTCATTGTTCGTTTCAATAAGATAATGAAAAAGAAAAACAAAAAAAAAAGAAAAAGCAAGCCAAAGGCATCTAATAAACATCACTGAGGACTTCCAAAATGTAAAAGCACGACAGCTTTCCATCAATATTAAAGTGTGATAATCAGGAAAATTTGCAGTTTTAGAGTTCACAAGATAAGGTAGTCTTTGTATGTCTGAAGCAATAAAACTATCTTGATTAATTTAAATTTTGAATACTCTCAAGTATTTTATTTTTTTGGAAAATGATCACAAGTATTTTATTACAATTGAATTAGTAACAACAGAAAATGACAAGCTTAATTTAAACACAATATGTATTTGACAGTAAGCAAGAGTCTTTCTTTTTTCTCTTTTCTTTTTTTTTTCTTTTTTTTTTTTTGAGAATATCAAGTAGCAAGAGTTAGTTTGGCTGTCTTTACTGATGACAAACTCTAGACAGCAAAAACAAAAGAGGCTAATGTCCTGCCTGATTATACCATAAAAGAGAATTGAAAGAACTGAATTGCATTAGTTAATTACCTTATTATGGTATGATTACTTCAAATTTTCCTCAACTTCCAATTGTTTAAATATTACAATTAAAATTTTGTACCAGATAAGAAATTGCATTCAAAGCCTGCTTAAATTTTTCGCCAACAACAAAATATAATATCTTTTTCCAATTGTTTGGTTGTATGATGAAACATATGCCATGTACATATGGCTTACATGACTTTTATCATATGAACCAAAGAAAAATACCAAATGAATTAGAAATAAAGTTATAAAAATATGAAATTTATTTGAGACGCCATACAAAGACAAAAACTATTTGATGCATTTAACAGCCAAAAGTTTCAATTACAAACTGCTCCTCAGAAAATCTTGTTCCTTCGGATGCATATCCTCCTGTCATTTTTCTTAATCAATGATGTCCCTTATGGTGTCTCCAGAAGGAAGATAGAAAAACTCGCACAATCACTCAGTGTTAGTATATTACTCTCACTGCATTTTACTTGAGCAGTCATCAAATCTAACTCCCTTTGTCGACAGATGACAAATCTTCCATACACTTACGATATAGATCATTCATTAGTGCAGGAAGACCTCCCATCCTGTAAGTTTATTCTTTACATATTCTGTGAGTTTTAATATAGGAAGAGAGGTCAACATATGAAGACCTGTACAACGCTCAAACTGAAAACAGCCAGGCCACCAAATGAAACTAAAAGGAAACAAAACTGAGAATGATACACGAAGAGCACGAACATTCTGCAGCTTGTCCCGACAGATCCAGTAGCATAACTAAACAAGCAAAAAGTTTCCCATGACTATCTTATTCACTGTCACAATAAAAAGACAGGAATTCAATCAAATGACTAACCAACCTTTATTACCGGAAATGTAATTGTACGCAAAGAAAGTAACCACTAGCACGAGGCCGAGAATGACAACCACCGCACTAATTGAGACCTTCCAGCTCTTATCGGAGCGCGCGAACCGCCTGATGCGCCCATGCTTGTAAGGGGCCCGAAATCCGACGAGTCCGATCTGGTCCGCACCTCCGTTACCGAGATGATAATCCTGCCCTCGGACTCCAAACCTCTCCGCACCTGATTGCCTGTACTGAGCCATTCCAACATTGTTTTCCGCTGCCACAGGGGGACGATCTCAGAGAAGGGAGGCTTTCCACACTTTAGGGTTTATAAGGTCTGCGTGTCGCCATTGAACAAGACTACAAGAAATCTGTTTCTTCTTCCTTTTATATTAGATTTTTGGCCTCTGCAGTATCTGCTTCTGTCCTTTTATATTAGATTTTCTAAACGGACTCTGAAAAGGAGATGACAAGTACGATTGAAGACAAGCACGAGGGATCGGCTATTAAACGCCGGTGTTCGTGGCAGTACGATCGATCCCCTTAATGAAATCTTTACAAATTTCCGAAAGTGGCCTTTTTTTAGACACAAATGGCGGTCAATCTGTATACAGGTTTACTCGAATCGAACCGAGCCGAAGCCGAGTTCGAGCATTTTGCGAACTTATCCGCCGTTTGATACAATCCTGAAATATCCCAAATTATTAACACTTACAACAAAAAGTGCAGCAAATATGAAAACAAGTGCTTTAAAATCTGAGAGATGGGGACCCTCCCATCAGAGATTCTATGGACCCCATTTTATACCAAAGAAAAACAGGAATGGAATCTGTCATTTTTGCACTGTTACGATAAAGCAATCTAATCAATCCAAGGACTGCACGATCTAGGTGTAGAATCTTTAGTTCATGACATTGTTAGAAGCCTACAAAGCAGGGAAAACGAAAGCAAACAGAGGAAGCAGAAGCTAAGAAACCCCAGTGCGCAAACTGAATATCTTGAACCTCACCTCCGTCTGCCATTTACTATATCTTCCGCCTAACTTTACCAGAAGGCCTTCAACGCCTCCCACCCAAAGGCGGGGGATGCTTCTTCACTCTAGCTACACTCTGCATCACCTTTTGTCTCTGTCACAATGCTAAAGAAGTGCCAGTTTTATCCCATGCATTTTACCAGCAAGGACCTTCAACTTTTTCTACTCAGTTTATGAGGACGGAGAAGATAAAGCCAATGGATAGTGGTGACTACCAGCATATCGTCATGTAACTATCAAAAAAAAAAAAAAAGCAGGCCAAGCCATCCCAGGGTTTCCGAATCAGGTAAGTTCATCGTGATCATAATTTCGCCACAAAATACGCTCTGTGTAGTGATAATCACCCAGATTAACGAGGGAACGGTGCAAGCGTGGATCTATATTAACTCCTCGGCATTTCTTCATCCATGTACTAGGTGTCTGGTATGGGGAAGGTGAAGGTGAAGACCATCTCCGCACTCTTAATCTTCTTGCTTGTGGTTGAGGTGAGTTCCTTCCCAATACATCCGTCATGATGTTTTCCCTACATCTTCGAACTGGAATGCATATCTGATCCTTGTATTCTCTTGATATGGCTAACAATATATACTTGAATTTTTCAACAGTTGAATACGTACATCAGCGGAGGAAGATGGGCGGTTGAAGCAATAAGTAATGAATTCTTCTTAATTCTGTTCGGATTGGAATAGCCATTGAATTGAAAATCGACCCTTTTCGTGTTGGAAAATGCAGACTGCGGTTCAGCGTGTGAAACCAGGTGCAGTAAGGCCTCGAGGCACAAGATGTGTATAAGGGCTTGTAACACTTGCTGCCAGAGGTGCCACTGTGTCCCGCCGGGGACTTCCGGCCACAAGGATGTCTGCCCCTGCTACGCCAATATGAAGACTCACGGCGGCACACCCAAGTGCCCCTGACGCTTCAAACTTTACTCTTTATAACTCATGTGAAATGCATCAATAAATAAATGCTTTCCTCTTAAATATGTGGAAAATAAGACGGGCGGAGGTGCTTTTTAGCGTTGCAAGCAGAGATTTTATGCTCTTGGATTCCTTGTACTGTCCAGATGAGCACCTCCCAAGAACCCTAGTATCGCATCTCTGTGTTGACAGCAGTAGTGAAGTGACAGATGCTCTGTTTGATCCTATAATATGGAATGAAAATAGTAGTTAACTATGCCCAGTTAAACGTTAGTCTAAGCAGAGAGGTCTATCTTGCTTTCATATTGATGATTCATGCCCATTGGCATTTATCCGCTCAGTCAGTTCACTTCCTTCCTTGACCTGAAATAAACAGGTAATAATTGAGAACCCATGCGAAAAGGATAAAATTTTCACTAAAAGAGGTAGGTAACGATGAACAGAGGAGGTTCAACTCACATTATCGAGAGGGGCTCCTGAAACAACCTGCATTTTGAGAAATTCTAGCAGATGAGGCACAGCTACTGTATCATTTTATAGTAAGGAATTCGAGGTACGCATGTAAAATTGCCGCTTAAACAGTATAGAGATCAGAATGGTTACCTGAACACAAAGAAGGAAGAAGACGAAGAAACTAAAGACGAGCACCTTTGCACCGATAACCATACCGGAAATGGGAGACGGATCAATGAGAAACGGTGATAAAATAGCAGAAACAGAAAGGCTTCTTATATAGACATATTCTTGTCCCGTTTTCTCTTCTCATTAAAAATCTCTGTTGGAGACTCACGTGTGGTGATTTACAGGTCCTGTGAGCTGTTTACCCAGCATACATCAAGAGGCCAAATAAGAAAAAAACGATGCATTTGGTCCCTGGTTTCTGTGTAGTTTGACGGTGAGTGAAGCCGTCAGGACAGTCCAAACGACAGCCCACTGCGACATCAGATTAATTTCTTCCCGCACCAATCAGGCAATCACCATGGCCATGTAAAAATGGGTCCCCATGCTTGCTCCAGTTGGGGGACCCAAGTTGAGGACTGTTCACAGTATCTTAGTCATCGGAGAAGACGAAGGCTCATTTAATCGATCTCTCTCTACTGATAGGACATGGTTAAGTCGGCACTATTGACTCCTATCAGGTTTTCGATCCATCATATGACATTAACTCAAAATTTAAATTTAATTGAATAACCTTGCAGAAAATTCTACTAACCTCAATTGTTCAATAGACCAAAGTAACCTATTGTAAATCAATGAATGTTACTTAGGTTTAAGACAAAATTTTGGAATTTTTTTTGCAAAACAATATCTGATTAAAACTACAACTTTCTCTGATTTTTTAGAAATTAAAATTAACAACATAAAATTTTATATTAAAATCTTAATATAAAAAATTGTTAAAAACGGTGTAAAACATTCTTAGTGTTCAACAATGATGAGATAGACTGATCTTTTTTTTTTTTTTTTTTTCTCTTTCTCGTAGTTGATTGTCTTTACCTACGAAATTGAATCCCAAAACCCCCAAAACCCTTTTATAAAAGCCGACTATATAGTCTCCACTGTTTCTAACTCTTTGTCTCGCCTTCCTTACTTTATCCTTTTCGGTTTCAACACTCAACAGCTTGCTAAGAGGAGCTGAGAGGAGTCATGGAAGGTAGACAAGAGGGCATGATGATAGAGGTGTTCAAGGGCAAGCTTCAGACGAACCCAATAGCAGTGGTGCAGGATAAGTTCAAGGAATTCGAAACGAACTTCAGGGCATGGCTCGCCAAGCAGTCCATGCCGGTAGAGGCCGCCATCGTGACTGCTACCGGCGCTGCTCAAGGAGCGGCTATCGGAGGGATTATGGGAACGTTCTCTTCCGACATTTCGGCCTCGATGCCGACCCCTCCGCCCCAGGCCGCTCTCAACCCGCAAGCCATGGCCTCCTTCAAGCAAGCGCAGGTTAGTCTACAAAACTGGAAGAAATGAAACGGAGATGCTACTCTCCTTTAGATAATTATTTGTGTTTAGAGATGCGAGGTCTTGGTTATCCGTTCAGTTTCGACTTTTTTGGAAAGAAACAATCCACTTTGCTTAAATTTGTTTTCTCTAAATCTTCTCTTTCTGCTAGAAATCGCAGACGCAACTTTATCTATTTAATCTGCTGGATTGGGTTAAGGAATTTATCTTCTTGTATGCCATAATTTTATCCCTCTGGGTATTTCTCTTTGCCAAATCGTGGTTGGATCTCTTTTAATTATTGTATTATGCTGTGGCGATGAGGGTAAATAGACTATGGCTGAATCTTTGCCCTGCTTCATTTAGAGTTGGCAACCACGCTTCAACCTGCGACATGCAATACTTTCAAATTCCGTCAATCGTACTCGTTCATATTGATAACATGTCGTATTTCTTAAAAATTCCAATTACTATGGTCCTGTATAAGTGTATCAAAATTTTGGCCAATTTAAAGAGGAGGCACAGTTGAACGCCCATGCTTCTTCTTGGTAACAGGAAGATTCGATGGATTCAGTATTCAACACTGGCCTCAGCCTCCTCTACCTCATTGAAAAGAGGAACCAGTGACGATTGTGACCTAAGTTTTCTAAACTAGTAATATGCTTGGTCTAGGTTTTGCTTCTGCCTATGAAACCTTCTCAAATGGGATATCTAGTAACCTCTGATATTTTCATGAGTTCCTGAAGAGGATCCATACCTAATTTCAGCTGATGAGCTTTGAGTTTGCCACCTAGTGAGGGCCTCATTTATGCGTACTTTGGTGTGGATCCCTCAAGAATGGACATTCTCGGGATACATCTGGCACAAATGAGCATTCTTCATGATCCTTGATTCCTGCCAGATATTAACTGTTCCACTCTTCCCGAGTAGTCAGGTGCACACCCAGACAGCAGCTTTGGAGTGTTCTGTTGTTAACCGTCAGTGGTTTATAAGAAGCAAATGATCAGTTGTTTATTTGAATGACAAAGTATCATGAAGTTTACAAGATGGTAGCAGTCAAACTTGAAGAACTTGACCCTGGCAGTAAGTAAGACCTTTAGGAGCTTAAAAATGTCGGAAAAAAAAACTACATTATTGTGAATGCCATTAAGGACTGGCAGAATTTACATGAGGTTGATAATATCATTAACCAGCAAATGATCACTGCAAGCTTGTTGACTTTCTCAGTTTATTTGGTTTATAATTCAGTTGAGGTAGTTCTTTCTTGTCCCAAATTGTTTTGAATTATATTGGTAGCCTTTACTTGTCATTATTGTCATCAGTCTTGTTTCATAATTGCTCCTCTATTTTACTCTTCCATATCCTGGGTCTTTTACTAAGACCACTTTTAACAGTCTTTCATTGCTACTTTAGCCTCTGACAATTTTGGGATTCTCTGTCTCTTGCTGGTCTCTCGACCAAAAATACTTTATTCTGCTGCTTTTAGGTCTCTATTGAATATGCATATACACCAATCTCAAACAGCTGTCTCGCCACTGCCTATTGTTCTCCTGTTGTTAATTTTTCATTTGTTTCCTTTAAATTCTCCATGCATTTGTTTTGGCATTCTCATCTACTGCTCACATTTTCTGCAGATGGTGCTTCTTGACTAACCTAATGTTTGTTGAATAATGCATTGCTGAGCTAACAGTCATCTCAAACAGCTCTGTCTTGCCACTGCCTATTGTTCTCCGGTTGTTAATCTTTAATTTCTTTCTGTATATTCTCCATAGATTCGTGATGGCATTCTCACTCTACTACTTGCATTTTCTGCAGATAGTGCTTCTTGACTAACCTAATGTTTGTTGAATAAAGCATTGCTCAGCTAACACATATCTCGGAAAACTTTTCCTTCATCCTTTTTTGCATGTGCTTGTTGTTTAGTATCCCAACTGCTCATCTCCACATCGGCCATCTATATCTATTTGTGTTACATTACATCCTTGTTGATTCTCCTGCATTTGAAGGACTGAGCTTTAACTTCAACCCCAATGCCACTGGAGACAAGTTCTGTTGAATTTTGGACCCCTCAAGTTGCAATTCATATGTTAAATTTTGGATTAACTTTGAAACACTTGGATTCTAAGACCTGCCTCCTTGTAATTTCCTATTTATGCCTTGTCTAGGTTTGCCACTTAACACTAATAATCTACAAACGACCTATTCCATTGAAATGTCTCTTTATTTACTATTAGTCTACAAACAACATATTCTCTAGCATTGTCTCTTTATTGATGAAAATTGCTGCAAAAGATGTTCTTTATGGCAGTATATGTGGGTCCAGAGGTGTTTTGAGACAGAAAGTACATAGCATGCTCACATGATAATTGATATGTGTTCATATTCTATTGTAGGACCAAGCTTTGTACTGCTTTTATTTTAGCACTCATTCCTTGGTTTAGGATCTTTGGTTAACTAACAAAGTTTGAATGAATTAGTGATGCTAACAAAAAATTCTTGCTCTTTCTATTTTCTTATTGTAATTCAAATAATCAAATGAATTATGTTTTGAGAAATAGGCTCTTTCTGGGGGTCCCTTGGTCCAAGCCCGCAATTTTGCTGTCATGACTGGAGTAAATGCCGGTCTCTCATGTGTCATGAAAAGAATAAGAGGAGCTGAAGATATCCAAGGCAGGTAAGGTCTCTTCTCCCTATGGCCTTTTTTGGCCATTTATTTTTAATATAAAGTACGATTACCCGTCAATAACTTAAATACAAGGAATGGGTTATTGTAAAAGCAAATCTGGAGTCTGTTTTACCAGAATGTAAGATTTCTTCACCAAACACTATAAAATGAGAGATTGATTAGTATTATATCATATGGAACTTAGGATGGGATTCAGATAGTAGAATTTACAATGGATATCTTTCCTAGAATCTGGAGGTCCGTTATATACATGTTTTATTCAGTTGTAAATTAGAAAATGTTGAAAACTTGGATCAAGGAATACTATTCGAAGAGTGATTTCTTATAAACATAAGAGTAATGTACTGAGCATTATTTTAATAATGGCTGTCCATATGCTCTGGTAATCGTTTCTTATTTTTTTGTACTTCATCAGAAAGCAAATGTCTAACCCTATTCACCCAAATACTAAGCATTATCACATGGGTAAAACATGTAATATTTCTATGCTGGTATTTACTTATTGAGTTGTCCGTTAGGCCTCCTCCTTGTATAACTTCTTTTTTCTGAAAGACCAAGCATAATTTCAATAGAGACATTTGATTCCTGGAAATGGCTCCATTGTTCTGGATTTTGTCTGATGAATTGACATCCAATTCCTTGGAGACTACATAAATTACTTTAATATATGCATCAATCTTGCTGATTGATGATTATGTGCTTGATTTTCTGTTCAAACAAGGTTAAATGAGTTTAGTAAGTACAGATGAGGATTGCCAATATTGACATTATAAAATAAGATTATAGATGGACCTTATTAGTTTTTTAAATCAACATAGTGTTTGTTTGTTAAATATGTTACTTATTGTGATTGTCATGTTGCTGTATATTGCAGTATGGTGGCAGCTTTTGGATCTGGAGCTATGTTTTCACTAGTTAGCGGCATGGGTGGCCCCAATCAGGTGGCCAATGTAATCTCATCAGGGCTTTTCTTTGCTCTTGTTCAGGGTGGTCTTTTCAAGGTGGGGAACCACAGAAATAGTGTTGTTTCTTTAAGAGCATTTATGTTGAATTTTGCCATCTGCATTTCCAGAAAGATAGTGTACAAGAGGTCATAGGGAATTTGTTTAATATTTTTTAGAAAAAAATGCACAAACACTTTAATGATTTATACACTTATTCTAACAAGATCAACCATTAACATTCTAACATTTTCTACCAGTTAAAGGTGTATTTCTATATTGATTTTTGGAAAAAGAAAATAATCCAACAGAGATGTAATCCAACAGAGATGTAAGGAGGCAGCTTCAGCTGGCTGCTAGCAGTTTATTAATAAAATAAAAGTGGATTTTAAGAACTGTTACAAATTGATAAGTTTTAATTATTACCATCTGCACACTTCTATCAGCTCCATACAGCAGTATAGAAAAATTTGAAGCCTGTGAGAATTGAAATTTGTATGTAAATCACAAATTTAAAGATTAATGAAGATATATGTATTTGAATGTTATTCTTTGTTGAGCCTGTCAGTTTGGTCCAGAACTGTTATCGTGAAGAATTTGACCCGATTGCGGCTCCTGTGGTCATTCTCTGATTTGTATAGGCTTTTTCAATTTACTTGCTGGACTTTTGTCCCAAATCGAAAAAAGAAAAAAGTGGGAAAAGCGGGAAAATTATATTACATTGTTCACATATAGCTTTTTTTCTGTAAAGATATAAATTCATAATTCTATGGCTGCTGCATCTCACTCTTGGACTCTGAATATCTTGCATACTAAGTGAAATTCTGATGTTATGGCCTCTTTATCTTTTCCTTGTGAAGTGGCTCATATTAGTTTAAAAGAAAAGATAGAAGCATCCTTATAGATAAGCATGAAAAAGGTAATTACATCTTTTTTTGGTTAGGCAGAGATTGAACACGGTAAGTCCCAAAAAAAACCTATTCAATTGTTGAGCTACACAGTTCCAAAGCCTAGAGCAAGATTGCTGCTGTCTTTGTTTGCGAACCTGAAGGGTCTGTTTGGAACCCCTAGAAAAGAAAAGAAATTGAGAATTTGACCATTATTATTCCCAAAAATAGTTAGTGAAAATGGGATAATGATCAAATTCTCCTTTTCACTAACAAACTCTCATTTTATTTTATTTTCTGTTCCATGGGGTTCCAAACAGACCCTAAAGGACTAGCTGGTCGTCTCACCTTGATGGTACTGTTTTATGTCACCTTGATGCATTGTATGTTTATCTCCCTTTTTCAGTTGGGTCAAAAGTTCTCTCAACCACCAACTGAAGACATATTCTATGCCAGAACGAGGAGCATGCTGACAAACCTTGGCCTACATAGTTATGAAAAGAACTTCAAGAAAGGGTTGCTGACAGACAATACTTTACCACTTCTCACAGATAGGTTAGCAGAATTACCCTTCGCTTTTTTTGTTCTTTATCAGGTAACAGAGTAAAAAATTTCAGAACCTTTGGCAATCAGAAAATAGATAATTGTTTTATTTGTCTTAATCTGTTGCAGTGCCCTCAGAGATGTAAAAATCCCACCTGGACCAAGGCTTCTCATTCTTGATCACATCAGAAGGTGTTACAAATAAACCTGTTAGTCATGCAGTCATTTAATCGCTTCACGTTGCTCTATCTAATTCTACTTTGCTGCTTGACGCCTTCAGGGACCCGGACCTGACAAAAGGGATGCAATAGAGAGGTTCAAGATTGTCGTACCATGTAGACCTCCTGCGGACCTGTAATTGATGATCCCAGTACTTTTCTTCGATGTTGGGTTATTTTGTTTTAGAAACGATGAAAATGTTGGCTTCAATTCAAGGTTTTAAATTCAGCAATTTGCGACTATTGCCTGTGTACCCTCTGCCTTTGACACAAGGGATGCATCACACATCATATATAGAGCGATTTGGTAGACAGTAAAGCATAGAAAGTACAAATTAAGAAGTACTCCACATTCAAGAATTTCAGACTTGCTATTGCTGTTTGACTCTTTTTACTAACTATCCTCTTTGTCTATGCTCAAGCAGACAGGCAAACAAGCAAGAGGAGGAGGATAAAGAACGATCATTGTTGAGATGCATATTGGGGCAACAAAGAAACGAATGTGCCAACTCAGATTTAATTATTTATCTAAAACTCGTCATCTTCATTTACTTGGAGAAGAACAACCTAGATCAGCCAGGAATGACTATCTTAAGCGAATATTTAACATTTGAATTCTCAACAGAACTGATTATAATATCTACAGAGTTGAAAAAGTTTTTAAATATCCAACTTCAGCTGGTAATTGTTCAGACTACACCGGAAGGAAGCCTCAAAACAAGATCGCCTCCAAAAACACTGCAAAATTCAGTTGATAGTTGTGGTTAACAATATTGAAGAGAGTGACAAAATATAAGGAACACATCTGTATGGTTAACAATTTAGGATGATTTAAGAAGAGACACCTTTTGACATAGTAGTAGCAGAAGTCTGCCAGGATGAATGTTTGGACGATCTCTGCAAGAAGGACCATAGAAGGCCATAAACCATGGCCTAGTGCACTCAAAAGGTATCCACGACTGTCCATGACCTTCAATATAAGAAACCAACAAACAGGTCATAATAGAAGCAAACTTTTAGGAAAGAAAACTTCGACAACTTTTCTTTTTTTATTTTCAATCACTTACCCATATTGGTGAGGCCTTATACTATTTTTTAATGAATCCCGAAAACACAAACACATGCATCTCATATTATATTAAAAAAAATCTTGAAAAAAATAAATATATACTCAATTTTAAACGTACTAGACCAGGCAAAAACATTTGATTTAATGCCCTGACAGACGGTATTTCCAAAATTAAGATTCTAAAATAAAATTAATAACAACATTTTCTTATCACCTTTTAACACCTTTTTTTTTTTTTTTACCTCTGTTATGAGGAGTTTGACTAGAGCCCTTTTATGAAGAAACATTAAACTCTTGTTCTCTTTAAAGAGAAGTCCTCTTTGGAATCCTTCAAAACCTGAATTATTTTTAAAAAAAATTATATATATATATATATATATATATATATATATATATATATATATTGATTTCAACTGCACCAATATTGTACTTCACAACACACAAAAGTGTCTCTTTGAAGTGTCAAAATTACAATTTGCTATCTTTCCCTGTTTTAAGATTTACTACTCTGCAAATTTGCATATCAGTGGGAGACCTCCGTGAGATTGATGAGTAAGAGAAAATCAAATATAAGCTTTTAAGTCCACAGCAAAAAGTATCATTCGAAGATCATACCTGGAGTACCCAGTGTGCACAGCTGAGGAACCGAGCAATGCCCAATGCAAAGACATAATGAGCTGTAAATGTTTCAACAATCTGCATAACACATTGATTATTAAATATTTTTCAAAAAACTAGCCACTTAAGCATATAATATTGATGAGAAGGTATTTCAGAGAGTACCTTGGCATTTTGCATAACACGCAACTGGGGCAAAACTGACACGGCCTCCAAGTAAACACAAAAGGCCCAAGAGATTCGATTCACAAAATTGTGAGAAGTTGAAGGATGAATAAGAAGAGCGAGCACAGCACATGGTATCAACTACATGAAATTGCTATTAGTCAACAGCATATAACTCGGAATAGTCCACAAATGCAACATAATTAATGGCAAATAATCATTTGAACAATTTCACTATTTCAAAAGAAACATATCTTTACAATAGCAATGAAAAGGAATTACTATAGTTTCATGCAGCAAGTAAAAGAGCATGTGATCCTGCTAACATAAATGAAAAATAATTTCTCTACTTGTTTGACATTTAATGGTGCATCCTACAAAATCCTACACTAAGTGCATCTCATTCACTCACTTATTTGTCAATTCCAACAACACCCAGAGGATGACATGTTACAACCAAATGGAATACATTAACCATGGACACTATCAAGGCAACTAAACAAGAAAAAAAATCTGAGAGAACAAAGCTCCCTCTAGCCAAAAATTGAATTCTATCATCCTATGCCAACTTTCTTTTAAGATTGAAGAGCATATGAAAAATGGTGAAAATATAAAGTTAATGACTGCAAAGGAGAACTTTTTACAGTTATCAACATGTCCGATAAACTGAAAAATAATAATAGTGAGAAACAAAGTTGGGGTGTTAAGGTCAGCAATAAAATGACAGCAACACAAGCTGCCTGATCAATGAAATCTTGAAAAAGATGTGGATATAGGAAGTGTTTCTCTGGAGATCTATCCATTTTTAAATATCTCTGTAGTTCCTCCATTTAAATTGAATTTATACTTGAACTAAAGATATAGAATTTCTTGGGTTATCAAAAGATACATAGCTTGAAATGGTCAGGACCGCGTATCGAAAATGAGGAAAATGTTAAGTCCAGAAAAGGAAAAGTTGTTTTTCTGAACGACAGAAATCTAAGATGATAACATTGGGTAATTGTGAGGAAAAAAAAGTTGCGGAGTTAAGGTCAGCAATATTACGGCAGTAACAACCGCTGCCTAATCAATGAAAAAAACTTCATCAAATTCTCTATATAATAAAGAAGCCCAAAATGTACCACATAGTATATGGCAAAGTTATCCTTCTCCTCCATATAGCTAGACCGCAACTTAAACCGGATCATATAAATGACCCACAAAGTCGTGACCAATGTAGCTGTATCCAGCAACGTGTGTATGTCATATTCCATTACAAAACTACAGTAGAGACGGACTGCTAGAAAAATTGCTGTCAACTCCTGGGATTTAAGTGAGAGACCTGCCACATAATCAGTCAGGTACAAACGTAAAAACAACAGTAGATGGTATTAATAGAACAAAAGTATCTAAAAGACTCAGTAAGTTATCCAAGCTTAGCAGTACTTATGGATCAATGATCATAATCCCATTCCAATCTCTACAACATAACCCGTCATCGAGCCAATCCATTCTCACTCCACAACAGTACAAAAGTTAGTTGACAAGTAAATTACCCAGCTAACTCTTGTAAACAACCAGTAGTTGGTAGACAGCAAGTAGAAGAATTATGAAAACGATCTGTATATTATCACTTGATTGCCTGAGAACAATTACAGATACCCAAAAGGTAACCTTTAGGTTCTATCCATAGTAGCAAAACAGGTATGAATGGACGCGCTAACCTCTCCGCAATATGCGGGAATCTTGGCTCAGAACCATAATATGAGATGATTTTATACAAGAGACGATTTTATACAACTCTTCATATAACCTTAAATTTGAGGACAGGAAAAAGGACAAGTATTAAACCATTACGATAATTTGTTATACTGATTAAGCTTCTAGAGCGGGCAGTCCCCTAAACAACAGAACGCACTACGAAGCCAATTTGGCTCAGCCACTAGAAACGAGAACCCTTCTTAAGAGACAAGTTTACTCTTGTAGAATATTTGATTCAGTGTTTGACCGTTTCTCTTTCTTTATACTTATCATTTTATAAAACAAAAAATATATATATACATAAATAATGGAGCAGCTTGTCTAATGGGTAGTAAATCCGACCAGAAAAAAAGAAAATTCCAAACAACAATAGTTATTATAAACAGCACTTACAAGAAATCGAGAAACTAACCTGCGCAAGTGCGCTCCTTAATTAGCTTGTAGATCAAAACGCATATGCCCATGGCATGACATGCCTCTGCGGCGACAAAAAGGTTGTCGTGGTCGTGGACAACGAATCGAAGAAAGACGAGAGAAGCCATTCCGGCGATTACTGCCAAGAAGGCCTTCACCTTTGGAGGCTGGCGCTTCACCCATGTGGCAACTGCGTGGATCGGATTCTTCCCCGATCGAGCTGAACCCATCGATCCTTGCTTTCTCTTTCTCCAAGTGATCCACGGAACGGTCTTCGCAGCTCAAAAGGAGGAATCTCGAAGTAATTTTCGCTCAATTAAATACGGCGAGGGCTATTTCTATTGTTTTATTAGGGACGGAGAATTTAAGACTTTTCGTCTCCAGAAGTTCGGCTTCACAGCATCGCCGTCTCCTTCTTTGTTTTTCAGTGGAAAGCCAGGGAACACGACGAGTACGCAATTAAGAAATTAACGCTTCAAACGAAAAGACCGGACGATGACATTGGAGAAACAGCGCGGCACGGCCTGAACCGGTTTCTGAGTCGGGTCCACTGGCAGGAACGCCAGAAATCGGATGAGGGCCCTATTGGACAGAATCTTCTTCTTTAGATAGAATAATAAAGAGCAAGACAGTAAGGCAGTAAAGAGGTCTTTTGTACACTACTACTGTATATTCTAAACTCCTCAGATTTGCCAGAGCGTTCACACGAGCCAGACTTGGCGAAAAAGGCAAATCTCGCTGTCGGATGCGACTTATTCAGGAAGATCTCTCCTTCCCCCACGTGTACAGTCACGATCGTCTTACTGCCGTGGCAACTCGTGTAAATATTTTCTTCCGTTTTTTCCAACCCATAATTTTGGACTTGGAAGTTTGAAAAGTCAAGAGGAATAAAAAAACACACAGCCAATGAGTTAAAGGCACGTGTGAACAGCGCGATCAGACCCCCCCATCTCTGATACTCTGCGCCAACCTGTCCTCCCACCCCACCGCCCGCCTCTCATGTCAATCTCTTTTTAAATCTCAATAGACAAAAATAACCCTCCACGCTCCAACAGCCACAAGTGGGCCCCAGTATCAGATGCCACGAAGATTGATGGGTTCGAAAATGTCGTCACCAACAACACCGAGATTAAGAATGACTTCGAATGTCGACCATTTGCCCTAATTTTATGTTTTTTTCCTTTACGAGTACAAAAAGGAGAACACATGGATTTATGTTCGCCGACCTCCCCTCGTTTCTTTCCTCAATGTGGGCCTGTACGAATGGTGGGCTTCCTTTTGTCATTACAGTTGCTTTTGTTTGCGTACAACCGTACACTTACTGACCCCAGGAATTTACAAAACATGCCCCTCTTGATGAAGACACACGAAATACGAGAAGAGAGTCCGTACACTGTTGTGAGATTATTTTGAAGTTTTTAAATTTTAACCGCTATGAAACAATCCAATAATCGTCGCTCCAATTACCAATGTCTTGGGCCTTTATGAAGCAAGGGCCCATTTTCACTTTTTTCTCTAAATATTTGTTCCTCATGAATTACTGAATTACCCTTCCTTTGAAATTCGAGCTAACCGTCCACCATGGCCTGGTTGGTGGTGCTGCCGGTGCAAACTTCAAGGAGTCATGCTTGTCTTGACAGCGATACATACGAGAGCGAAAAAGTAGGAGCGCGCAGCGGAGACAGGCCGTGGTAAGTTCAACCATCCGTCTTCACTCTTCTGAGAGGGCTTTTTAGTCAAAAAGGGTCTGAGTATCATCCTCTATAGGGTGTGAACTGCACTCCTTCCATCTTCTTACCCAAGGGAGCGAGTATGTCTTACCAATTGAGGAACATACAGCAGCAACAGATTCCTTATTTATTTAGACATTAAAGATTAGGGTGTAAAGAAGCGAACAAAACCAGCCTTAGTACCAGGAGGTGGGTAGTGGGAACCCATGAAGAGACGAATCTCGATTATCGTGGGAACGCCGAGCTCATCCAAAAGAGGAAGAAATAATAATTAGGCAGAAGATGGGGCGGGGAAGAATAAAAAAGATAAAATTTCAAAACCCAGACAAAACAAGAAGAACAAGAAACAGTTCTTAGAGGTTGTCTTTTTAAGATTTTTTAAGTTGTCTTCCCTTTTCCCTTCTCATACAAACAAAGAATTCTCACTACTACACAAACAAATTCCTCTCTATACAAGCTCTGGACTGTCCCCACTGTTTGGTCCTTTGGACCGACAAACAAATAAGCTTAATCAAACTCCCCAGACTAAAAGAAAGAAGAGAAAAGAACGAAAAAAAAAAAAAAGGAAATCCGAGGAGAAGAACAGAAATTAGAGAAGGAAAGGACGATTCCGATTGAGAGGATTATGTTGGGGCACTCTCTCAAATCTCAACTCTGTTTTTTTTCTTTTTTCTTTGTCTTTTTCTCTCTCTGTCTAATCTGCAGCGCAAAAGGAAAATCACAACACTCCTACTAGCTAAAGCTAAGAATGAGCAGTCAAAAAGAGAGAAAAAATAAATAAACATTCATCTTATGAATCTCTATTCAGCTAAGTGGGTCGACGAAATCAAAGAAGTCGCCGGTACCGTCTACTGTGAACTGGTTTGATGATCTTCACTGTCGTCACTTTGCTGAGGGTGGGCGTGAACCGTCTGGTGATGGTCCAATGGCTGCTGCTGCTGCTCGGAATTCATACTTAAACCGCTGCCGCCGCGGTTATAGACGTTCAATGCTGCCAACATCCCGAGATTTGTTTCGGAGATTCCCAGCCCCAGATGTTGAGAAGCCCCGCCGGCTGCCGCGGGTTGCTGAACCAGCATCGATCCTAAGGGTAAGGCGCCGACGGTGTTAATCCTTGGCATGAAATGGAGGGGCGACTGGAGGGTGGCACTTGCAGGTTGTATCGACGTTCTGTACTGTCCGGCGGCGGGGAATGTCCAGATGGACGGCTCGGATGGTCCTGCTCCGGTGGCTACAGCCGGGGCATTGGATCCCGCTGTGACGGGCAGCATCCAGAAGGCTCCACCGCCGCTAGTTGGTGCTGGGGCCGCTGCCAACGCCCACATGGCAGCCGCGGGCATTACATTAGATGGTCGGATGAGGCCCATCTGCTCTTGCTGCCTTTGCTGCTGATGTACTGGGACAGAGGAGGTTCTCATGGCTTTCGAAGCCGAAGCAGAAGAAGAAGCGTCGCGGTTTTGCTGCGCCGCGGGAGGATTATCATCTTTGAATAAGTCGTCCCTGAACCGTTTCCTTAAATAGTTGTCGGCGGAATCCGATCCTCCGCCGGCATGAATTCCATCGTCCGACGATAGAAGCAACTGAGGATGGTTAAGATGGTGCTGCTGGCTCCCTCCTTGCTGAAACCCTAACATGGTTGGCTGCGGTAAACTAGAATCCTGTCCTCCACCCATAATCCTCCGATCTCCCTCGTCATACTCGTGAGCGTGGGGGACGAGCGCCAGCGCTCCGTGGAACGAGTGCGGCGCCGATTTGGAAGGAGGGGCGGAGATGGTCGACCCGCTGCTTCGAAGAGAAACATTAAGAGTAGAGAAATTGGCAGGTATTGTGCCCGTACCGGTGGCGGCTATGATGGCCGGCTCCGCCTGCTGCAAGAGCCACTCAATCGTCTCTCCGTCGGATTTGTGTCCCAATTCCCTCGTCAACTGAAACACCCTCGCGGCGCAAGTGGCCGGCATGCGAATCCGACGGCCGCGGCCGTCGACTTTAGTGTGGCGGTCCTTGGAGGAGCGCTTGGCGACTGCAAGCTTCTTGGAAGGATCGGAGGAATCGGATCGGGATGAGGGGGCCGCATCGGTTTTGGTGGAGATGGCAAGCGAGGCGTCCACAGGAGGGGAGGCGGAGGGCTTGATGGAACCCATGAAGTGGCCAGCAGCTCCGTCTCGAGGCTGGACAGTCTTGGCGGCGCCTGCGGCAAGCTGAGAAGAAGCCGAAGGGTCCGAATTGGCACCGGGTTGGCTCGTCGAACTGTTATTATTACTACCGTTGGCGTTGTTGGATAAGATTGCTGCTCCTCTCCCTTGCTCCGCCGATTCCATATCCCCCTTGCAACCAAAAAAGAAGAAGAAAAAAACAGAAGCAAAACCGATGTCGGTCAGGCCTCTCCCTTCCTCGTTCAGCCTCCCTCTCGTCACCCCATCCTCGATTTCGCGTTCGCACGTGCGGCGGAGCGAAAGGCAGGAACCGCGAAACAGAGGGAGACGGCCAAAGAGAGATTTGTGAAAGAGTTCGTGGTGGGGGCTCTGTGCGGCAGTGTAGCTGCGTTAGGGTTTTCAGTCCTATACGAACGGACCCTGGGGTAGGGCTGAAAACCCAATCCTCCCTGGCTTTCTCTCTCTCTCTCTTCCAACTCTGGAAAAAAAAAAGCAGCGGCAGGAGCCCACTCGTGGGGCCTTGGAAGGAATGTTAAATGGACATTTTGGCCAGGAAAACCAATTTGAACCCCCCTCCCTCCTTCCCTCTCGATAACGATGATCACCGTAATGCCCCCAAGTCTAACCTATTTGGACTTCTTTCACGCTCCAGAGACCAGGGTCAGAATCCAGATCGGACTTTACTTTCCCTCTTTTAACCATTTCCGGACACGCAGACTCTCCCCACCCCCAGCGTCTTTTACTCTTTAACCAAGTAGCAGCAGGGCGTGGTGGATTGTTCGAGTGCTTACTGCGTGGGCGCTGAACCGCTAGTAATGTGGGAATTGCAGAGGGACAGCTCAATCCCAACACTCCAATATAAAAATAATAGGTAAAATAATAATAATAATAATTCTACACTCATCGGCCAGTCAACTCCACCTAGCCCCACTTTCTGTTTTATCACTAGAAAATTATGAAATCCTCTCCCTTCTCACACCTTTATCCCTTTCTAAAATAATGAAATCCCCAAAGGGTACTCGGCTTTTACTCACTCCACATTATTGCTCCTGAATACATTTAAATAGCTTCTCCTCGCCTCAAAGGACATGTCTATCTAATAGACTAACAAACAAAGGTGAATTTGGGATTACCGCCTCCTTCCTCTGTTGACTCTTAAATCTTCAATTCCGCCTGCGCGGCCACTCTTTCTTCTTTTCTTTTCTTTCGACGATACGGTGGGGCCCGTCTCGCTGGAGAGCATATTTCCGCCAAAGCTTGTGGGATCATTTAAACTGGGAATTCTCCTTTCAGATATGCTTTTTAGTAACGTTTCCAGCTCGACAGACACGTTCCCACTTCTCGTGCCATGATCGTGGCAGTGCATCTTACGAGTTGTTTGATGCGTTTAGGCTCGTTTGGTTTTTAAATACATAAAGTGAAGCTTGATTGGTGAACGCAGACACCGATGACAGAAGGAAGCATGGCTGTGCTTCGAGAGTTCCAAATAGGGTGAAAGGCCACATGATCTGCAACAGACGAGGCTATTCTAGTTTCCATAGAAATTTCTGAGAAATCGCAAAATAAGGCGAGCAGAAGCAAACCGGTAGCAGTCGCCGCTCGCGGTCGATTGGCCAGCACCGATCCCTTTGATCGCCGCTCAGGTGCTATTGACAAACTTCATCGCCTGTCTTCATTCGTGTCATGTTTCGGGTCATCGTAACCAGATCTAGGGAATTATTATCAGGTCGCCATGGGCCTCACGGAATGTTCTTTTGAGTCGAAACACGGATGCACATGGTCGCGTTAATGCCCGTTCTCTCACCCTAATTAACTGCGCTGCTACAAATATTCCGCGCGGACGAGACAATCGTCGGGTCGGTTCCCTGCATTCGGACCCGAAATATTATAAACTGATCCAAACTGGCGAAACCGAGACTCACGTGTACTCTTTTCACGTTTCAGACTTTCAGTCTTCTCTCTCCGTCTCGGACTCCGCCCGAAGAAACCGACCGCAGACTTTTACAGAGCGCAGGCGCCATTAACAAAAGCTACAAACAAGTAAAAGAAAGGAACATTACAGCAGTAAGTGAAGCCAGTAACAGGTAACTCATGTTTATTGCTGCACTCCTGTTTCCGTGTCAAATCGCTGAAGCCAACATAATTAATGTTCATCCGTCACTTCTCGATTTGTTCCCATCTCCGTTTTTGGATTCCTGATAACGACCCTTCGACATCGCCTCTTTCCGCCATTATCATAAACAAATCGGTTTGAAAACCAGTACGAGGACGATTCTTTAACTAAAAAATATTCCCTTTTTTTTTTTTTTTTCTTTTCCATTTTAACTAGAACAGTGCAAGACTGAGATCGGAGAAGGTGAAAAAAAACTCCAGACAAGAAAGTAAATTTTCCAGGAAAGTACTCTGAGCGACTAGACATCGACATGGAAATAAGGAGAAGGAAACAGAGTAAATGCGTGAGTGAAAGACGGAAAGAGAAGGGAAATAGTGACGTCAAAGGTACACACAGGTTGAGGTAATGATTATTGGTGTAAACATCCGCACATGCGGGTCACGCTGCTCCTGCAGTACTACGGATTGTGGTATAAAGGGATCTCAGCGCGGGAACTTGGATTCGCTTTTCCTCCTTTTGCTTAGTTTTCGTGGCTTGTCCTTTTTCCGGGAAATTGGAACTTGGATTCGCTATTCCTCCGTTTGCTTAGTTTTCGTGGCTTGTCCTTTTTCCGGGAAATTGAATTTGAATTTGGTCGGACTGACCGGACCAAAGGGAAATTATCGCGGGTACTTGGTACGTCGACGCGTTTGGTGAACCGGACCTGGGTAAATAATTGAAATACGATAATTTGAGTCAAAATCCTTGGTCTCTAATCAAACTGACTAGTTTATGATGTTAATGAACTATTGAGATGATCTTCGTAATCTTAAGCTACACATAAACCCAATACTTTGTATGAACGTTACACCAACTTACGATTTTAGAGGGTTGTTACAAAATTTTCCTAACTGATTAGTATTTGTTTAATCCTTATTTAATAGTCTCACGTGTATTAAAGACTATTGAGAGTTGTACGTGTTGCAAGCAAGGGTACGTGTGGCATTTTATGGCATAAATGTCTCGTATTGGGTTGTATTAATTGATATGTATTATGCATCAAACTGTAATGTCTTGTTTTAAATAAAAAATAATATAAATTCTTTTAATTTTTTTTAGAATAATAATAATTAAATTCTTATTTTTTATTTTATTTTCCATAAGGTTCCAGACATACCCTAGAGAAATCTAGTAAACAATCAAAACACCAAACTGAGCTTTTACCCAATAATACCCATTGGCCATTGGCTAGGCCAGCCAAAGGCTAGGTTACAACCCCCTACCATGAGTCGAGGGTTGCTCACCCTCCCTTTCTTTTGCTTGTCAACAAGGAATGAGATTCCCTGAAATTCTTATTAAAATAAAAAAATATAAAAAATCCCTGAATTTATGACGTGGTCTTTGCACGAGTAAGCAATTGATGACGTGGTGGCTATTTCATTTTTAATTATTTCCCTTTAGTGCCGGCATAGCGTTTCAGCACCCGCTACAAAACCGATGAAATTGCGAGGTCGGAGAGGCCGGCCGCGAAGACGTGCTCGCTGGGTTTAATCTTCCCTGACAAGCTTTCATACTGTTTTGTAGTATTAAAGGAACCATTCTGCTACTCTCTCCTTCCAAAATATGGAGGTGGGAGAATGCTCAGGGGCGAAGGAAGGGGACGTCTGGGCAAAGCTCGGTAAGTTTCTCTTCTTCAAGCGAAGTAATTTTCGTATCACGTTAGCCTGCATTAGTTTTCTTGTTGTAAATTTCACAGGAAAATAAAGTTTCATTTTTGTCTTTGGTGGATATCGGACACGGAGCATGCTTAGTTTTTTATGATGGTTCTGTTGTTTAAAAAGTGATATTGCACGTTGGTTACCAGGTGCCAGATATGAGCCTAGTGATTGTTTTAGTTACTTAAAAAGACTGGAACTTGGTAACTGAAATTAATGAGCTTCAATACGTGGGCTGAATTTTCAATGTAGTGGGGTGACAATGTTTCTAGCAGCAGAGTGTGGAAGTAGAGGGAAACACTGTCAGGCCAAACTTTGGCAAGGGTCTAGAGTTAAGTAGTGGAGTACTGGACATTGATTAGTTGATACCATGCTGTCAGTGATTTAATTGAGTCCATGCATCAGATGCCTTTTCTCCTTGAGCTATTCTGTTGTCCGTGGGACGACAAATCTGGGTTGTCTGTTATTCTCCTTAGGTTTCTCAAAACCCACCTGCTCGCCTGAACTTCCTTGAAGGTTCTTTTGAACTTTTACGTGCATCTAGGATGTTAGAATATGTTTGAGAAATCTGTACAACAGCTTTATTGAGTGTTAAAGATTCTTCCTCTATTAAATAGCTCTACAGAGACTTGAACCCAAGACCTCACACTGGAAAACCCCCCATTTAATCATTGAGCCAAAAGCCCCAATCACTTCTTCCTCATAGAGTGTGCATATAGAACATAATTTTTTTCCTGAATTACCATTTATCTTAGATAGTTTCATATAATGTTAAGACTTCAGATCATTTCATGGGTTAATAAGACATCTTGATTAGAAGATGACTGTGTTTCTTGCAGTGCCACTGGATTCCAACTACTCAGATGTCGAGATCAGGTTTAATGAGGTGGTAGTATGCTCTGAGACTGCATGCTCGTCAAGTGAAATGCAAAGTTGGTGCATAATCAGGAGTGCTGACCTAATTTCAGCTACCATTCACAATACAAGGTTCTTTCTTCACTTTCTTTTGTTTAATTCGGTTTTAACTCTATGTAGCTGACTGGAGAAGTTCATCAGGCCTCCATCTGTTCATTGAAATCATTTGTAGTGAAAGTACAGATTCTTGGAGGCAGATCTTTTCCCTCTCTGGATTACACAAAACTAGGATAATAAAAAACCAGACCATGAAAAAAGTTACTTGTGCAAGTGGACTTTCAGCACCCCAAACTAGTGAAAGATGGAATGGTCTGAGGGTTTGATGTGAAGTGCGCAATAAATACGACATAAATTCATGAGGACCTGCTGTTTTTAAGTGACAGTCAAATGTAAATGCTATGAAAGTAAAGTCTTGACACATCCATGGTATGTTTTTAAGCTGGTTTTGGTTCCAATTATTTGAATGACCTTCAGTTAAACCTCTAAAGAATTCCAAGACATCAAGAAAAAAATTCGTAGCTTTCAGGAGTTTTTTTTTTTTTTAATTTCTTGTTTCCTTTCAAATTTATAAAATGCCGCATACAGGTGACTGGGTATTTGGGTGTGTTCGTAACCAATATTGGAACAAGGAAAACAGTAACGTGGAATATGGGCACAATAATGAGTAACTTTTTACAGGTTGCTTCCCCTTGGATGTGCTTTGAATAATAAATTGTATTTTGCAACCTATTACATATGCAAATGAAAGGTAATCCGGATCACTTTCAATTTAATATGTGAACTAACTTCAAGGGGACAGAAACTATCCTCATTGAGAGACTGTGTTGTTTCTTTTGTTTTTTTTAATAACAATTGTGTTGTTTTTTGACAAATGAAAGTTTTCGTTGAACATTTCACCAGTTCTAAGAAAAGAAAAGTGAAATCTATTTCAGAGTTTCACAATTGAAACTTTTGAATTATAGTGTTTTTTCCTCAAACACTTTTGTTTTGGAAATGGCATAATTTTTAAAACTTTCTATTTTACATGTGGAATCCCTTGATTGTGCCAAAAGCTTTGAAGATTTCTACATTTCCTCAATTTCTGGTGAAGTGTTGGAGAGTTTACATTTTCTTCTGGTTTTAAAAAAATGTCTTTGTTTAAAAACGAAGTTCACAATCATGCCAATTTTCAGGTTAGAAAACAAATAAGCATCAGGTGGTAATAGCCTTTTATTAAAGCTTTGCTTTTAGATTAAGAAATCAATTTTTGGTATCTTTTTTTAATTTTGAGGCATTGATGCATTAAACGCTCTACACATGAATTCAAGACAAGAAGTG
Organism: Aristolochia californica; assembly: GCF_029961685.1. Classification (NCBI taxonomy): domain Eukaryota; kingdom Viridiplantae; phylum Streptophyta; class Magnoliopsida; order Piperales; family Aristolochiaceae; genus Aristolochia; species Aristolochia californica. The sequence goes on along the minus strand of NW_027181881.1, from coordinate 48,789,559 downwards.
GTGGGGAGTTTTCATGAAAGAGAGCACATCAGTTGATAACATTAATTTATAGAGATTGACTATTAGCATTATTTCAGTAAATAAATATGTAACAGTGGAACTTTTGATATTTTAATTCATTTAAAAGAAACAAAAGGAAGTATTATTATATTTCTGGACCACAGGATAAATAAGAACCATTCAGAAGCCGTGACTACATGGCAAAAAGTGGCAGCACTTGCCTTTGTAAAGGCCCAACTTTAATTTTGATAAAAAAGTTAAGGGTAGATAAACTTGCTGTTTTTCTGTTCTCCACTGATCTGAAGCACAAACTTCATTTTTTGGATGTTGATTTTACATGCACACTGCACGCCATACCCCCTGGTGAGACTTGAACACAGGAGCTCTCTTCCCATGTGGCCATTGAGCCAAAGGCCTAATTCTTTGACGTGCAAATTTGGTCTTTAGATGTTCTTTACTTCATGCTTAGATCATTCTCCTTCCCTCTTGTATCTGTTTTCTTTCCAACGAAACCTCTCGTACTAAAAAGAAACAAGCAAGGAGCCTGCTTGATGGACGTGAGAGTAAAAACCCAGTTGATTTTCCTGCCAAATTTGTCTACTATGAATTTTTCAAAAAAATTGCCTATAAAAATAATTTCCTAAAGGCATATCCATTATAATTTAAAATTTATTTCAGAGAATAATTTTTGGAGTTGTAAAATTTGATTTTGAACACCTTTTTTTTGTTTGTTTTGTTTTGGAAAGTTGATTACACTCGCAAACATCCTCCTACACCTGGTGAGACTTGAAGTGAAAGCCTCACACTAGAAACCCCACCATGTGACCATTGAACCAAAGGTCCAAGTCCATGGAGAAAACTGTTGAGGAGAGTCTCTTCTCATCTGGTAGGGCTGTAAACGGACCGGATTAGGATCAGATATCGTAATTTCGGATCCAGACCATTTGTATATATCCGGATATCTGAAATCCGAATATTCAATGAAATACCCAAAGTCTAATATCGGAATCAGAACTGTCGCATAATATCCAGATTTGAAAACCTGTAAAAAATTGAAATAAAAATGAGGAAAATGACTAAAAAATATGACTAAATCTTAAACAGAAATAAAGTGAAATTATGAAATAAAAAATAAATAAAATAACAGAAATAAAACCAAAGGTCTACCAAATGGTACAAGACAGCCTGGCCTCCATATCTGATAGGCAGCCTGACCTTTGGATCTGATCTCCCTCCCCCCTGCCTCTATCCTGGCATCAGTGCAGTAGAGGGAGAAAGAGAGAGATATGTTGCCAAATGGAGAAGAGAGTGAGAACAGAAAAAAAGGAAAAGTAAAAAGAGTTGAAACAGGAAGAAGGGAGAGTGTTTTTTGAAAGCTGAAAAGAGTTGAAAAGAGGGAGGTAAAGGCTGAAAAGATGGCTCTGAACATTCTTGGCCAAAAATCAGTGTTTTTTAAAATTCTGAATCCAGATATTTACCAGATCCGGATACCTTATTCTGGTTCCAATTCAGAACTAAATCGGATACCTTATCAAATATCCGATCAAGTTCCAGCAGATCCATAGCTCTGTTTCTATAGAAAGTTTTGGATTTGAATTCAGATTGGATCTTGTTAGAATCCGCATCTGTCTACCCCCATATCATCTAGAGTCGTTTAACCAAGAGATAGGTACTAAGAAGGAGGTTCATGTCAAAATTTTAGATAGGAAAACTCAGTTATGTGTAGTAATTGCTTCAGTGGTTCTGTATTTTGTTGTATTTACATAAAAAAAAGGACACTGGAATGGAGCTAGTAACTGAAAATGGATGTGTTATTTGTGTTAAGCATGTCATGGTTTAAAAATTTGGGTTTAAATATCTTGAATAGCTGATGCTTTTGGATTTAGATTTAATACGGGCTGACCAGAGGCCAATTGCTCTTGCTAATTTGAAGAAACTTGGCTGTCGATAACTACTTCAAAAAGCTTCTCCAGATGTCCTTTTTTTTCTTCTTTTTCTTTGAGAAAGGCGAAATTTCATTAAAGACAAAGCCTAGCCTTATATACAATGAGTGATTATAGGGCAACCACTTGCTTGGCAAGGGGGTCAGCCACTGAGTTGGCCGACTGCGGTACATGAAACCAAGAAACATCAATACAAGAGGAGTGATCTAAAATCTCATAAAAAAATCTACCAATGCCCCCAAGGAGGATAGAAGCAGTTGAGCACCAGCCAATCACAACCTTTGAGTCCCCCTCTACCCAAAGATGCCCACTAAGCCTCTCAATGAAAATGAGGAGTCCATGCCAAGCACCATCAGCTCAGCAGTGGTCAAATCGACACAACCGAGGGGCTAGAGTAAGAACAAGAATGACTTCCTCGTGGTTCCTAAACACCCCCCCAACCCCACTATATCAGGCACTCCGAGGTATTCCAATCAAAGTTCACCTCGTTAATCCCAAGAGGAGGAGAGAACTATTCTGCCATAGGCACTGGTCTGGAAAATTACATTTGGGCAATGAGGCACTAGTTACATGGAGGGAGGAGCCCTGAAAACTCTCAAATTCTCTTCTGGTACTCACCAAGCAGCAATGGAACTCGTAATTCTGCATCTTACCTCATCCACTGTAGACCCCAATTGCTGAAACAACGGCTACCAAGGCCAGGGAGCCTAGTCCCGTTACCAAGATGACAAAGGTGGATGAAGCTATTGGGAATGCAGAGTGCTAGTCCAATTTTGCTGAAAAAGTGAGACCAAATTCTCCATGCAAAAGGGCAGTGAATAAGGATGTGATCCACGCATGCCTTCATATTCCCACAGAGGCTGCAGTATCCATTGTGAACATCATTTCCACTTTTCCTGAGAATATCAGTAGTCCTGAGAATCTTACCCAACATCTCATTCTAAATGAAGAAGCAAATTTTGGGGATCTGAGAGCTTCCAGCTGACGGCTGCAGCATGTGCTGAGGAAGTCTGCCACCCTTAAGCTTCACATATGCAGGGGAAACAGTAAACTTGCCACTATTCTCATAGGTCCAAATGGGCTTGTCCTCAGAATTATCCTGTGATGTACCTTGAAAAGTATGAATAAGATGACAAACCTCATCATCCTTGCCATCCCTCAGACCTCTTCTGATATGAAAGTCCCATTCTGAACCGTTGGCCACCATCCTGCTTGAAATAGCAACCGAGACTGCCTGGTCGACAGCCAAGTTGTAGAGCAGGGGGAAGATAGCCTTGGGGGAAGATATCCTTGAGGGAAGCACTTCCAACCCATCAGTCCCCTCCGAAAATTTTGTTGGATCTCCCATTCCTCACATAGAGTTTAATGGCCTTGGCGAAAACAACCTGCAAGGGAGAGAGGGAAACCCATATGGAGATGATCCTGTTTGATATTGTTTACTATTAGTTAATTGATGTGAGCAAAAGATGTGTCTCCCTATGTAATGCTTTTGTAACATAAGTCTCCCTAGGTAAATAGTTTAACTCCCAAATTCCAAAAATCATTCGTATAACTAGTAACCTCAGTTTAGATATTTAATTTATTAATTATTATTTGTGATGCATGATGTCCCTTTAGGGCTGACAATTTTATCCAATTACCTCTTCTACTACTTCAGCTATGTGCTTATAAATGGATATAAACTGCACATATTCGTTTATACAGGTAAATGGACCAGATATGGTAAAGGTCATTTTGTACTCTGTCAGTATATGATACATGATTTAATTTTAAAAATGCTTAACGAAAATTGACTTAAAGTACATGTTTAAGTCATTTTTATTTATTTTTAAAGTTTGAACATTATATTTCAGATTTTATATAAGTGTTTTAATGTATAATTTGTTTCTTTAACATTTTGCTTGCCATTTACCTCTGTCTACCTGTTTATTTGTAGGTAATTGGTTAAATAAATAGGAACACCTGTTGCCCACTCTAAGCCTAACATGTAGAGTAGGTTTTGTGTAATTGGAATGAGTTACAGAATAGTTCTTACCATTTCTGATTACTACCTGTTGGCTGCTTTTGTCTCTCTTACTTTGGGTCACATATAAGTGGCTAAGTTATCTCTTTTCTGAGATAGTTTTTCATATTCATATTCGTGTGATTCAAATGAAGATCTTGACATTTATATCTGTTTAACTCTACTGAAATAGTTCAAGTGCACTTCTTGTGGACGAAGTGGTTCTTCGGGAAGAAGAATCTGCTGTCATCAAGTGCGGAAGCATAATTATTGCAGGGCCAGATAGAAAAGGTTAGTCACTGGTTTTTCCAATGAAATAACCAAAATCTCAATATTAACAAGGTTTTGATTATCGAATAATTTAGATAAGAGTTATCTTTTATCATCTATGGTGGGGGATCACTATTTTTTTTCAATTTAAATGGGCACTAACCATATAAATTAATTTTCATATGTCGAAGTACATTACTGGCAATTTAGTTTATATATGCCACAGGGTTTCATAGTAACTTACACAATACTTTTCAAGATATATATGAGGAGTAAAAGAATGCTCAATGGAGTGCTAGAGTGAGACCTTCTCTCTATTGTGAATTATTTTTACATGAAACTAACTAAAAAGATTTTTATTTTTTTCAAAAGTTACAAAATTTTGTTAAGAGAAAGGAAAGGTTATGAATAACATGATACAACCAGAAGCCAAGCTCCAAAGGGCGAAAACAAATTGATACAACAGGAAAGAAGAAAGAGAAACTAAGCTGGTGTGGCTTCCAGCTGCCTCACATCAAGTTGTTGTTGGGGAACACCATCTTGAGCAAGACCATCAACAATTTAATTGTTATAAGTTAAGTATTTTTATATGCTGAGGATAGAATCATCAAACTCAAGACGAGGCCATTCAAGTTGCATCTTTGCCTGAATGATCCAGCACTGATCAAAGTCATCAGCTTTGCAACACTGTTGAGAAAAATATGTTGCTGATGTCGGTTTAATATTTTTTTTGCAATTGGATTTGTTTTCTTTTACATCATTCGTTCCATCATGGTGTAATTTCTCTGCACATATTTCACTGTAAATGCTATCTGTTGCTCTGTTATCCAGCAAAAAAAGAAAAAGAAAAATCTGTTGGTTTTGTGAGGAATAGTGCTTTAATGCCTGATTGAATTGATTTGGAAGAGCAGCTAGTTAGGTCCAATCAGTTCAACCAGGTTGAACTTTTTGGTAACTGATACTATTTTATGTATAGAGATTAAGACATTTGGACATTTTATAAATGTTATCTTGTTGTTGTTCACAGTTGAAGGTTGACTGGGTTAAACTGGCTGAATTTTTAAACCGTGCACTTTAGGACCCCATCTTATTTTTACAAGAGTCAACCTGGTGAATGTTTGGGCTCTAGTTCAATTTCATTCAACCAGCTGGTTTGTTCTGCTTTCTAAAACAGTCATTGGAGAATCTTAGCCCCTCAATCATGAGCATGAACAATGAAGATGACAAATTATTCTTCATATCCACAGGGTTCGTAAATTATTGTTTCGAAGTAATACCAACAGAAAAAAACAGCAGGAGCCTTTTAAAGGTGAGTTCTACTACATGCGGACATATTTACTTTTCTTTGGCCTCTGCTTGTATTGACTTGGTGATGTTGGTAGCAACACTGATTCTGTTTTGTTTGGATTAGATACCATTAAACGTTGAGCACGCAAAATGCAGCATCTGCTTAAATGTCTGGCATGATGTTGTAACTCTTGCCCCTTGCCTCCACAACTTCTGGTATGTATGCTTTCTGATCTGTAGGTCTACCTCCTACAGAAAGAAGAATTTGTCGATTAAGTGGTGTATATTTATTCTAATGCATCTACACTATATTGCTTTACATAGTAATGGATGCTTTTCAGAGTGGCTAAGACAGTCACAAGAGAAAAAACAAAATGTTCTCTGCCCTCAATGCCGAACTGTTCTCCATTCTGTTGGAAGAAACCATTTTCTGCGAAACGTTGAGGAGGTAACAGCTTTTCATTTTCTCAAGGAAAATATTTTCAGGTGTTTCTCCATTTTTTCTCTGTATTTGTTGCACTAGGGAGCAGCTCATATGTTCTGCACAAGTTCCACTTACTGTGATCTTTATTATATGCTAGGGTATATTGCAGGCTGCACCTGCACTGAAACGTTGTGTTGAAGAATTTGCAGTTTTAGATGGCTATGCATCTATCAAATCTCATCTTGTGAGTAAAGTTCTCTCTTAGTAGTGGAGGAGGACTTGCTGAGGAGGCACGAAATTATTTTGTTGGATTGAGTGTTTTTATGTAAAAAATCTAAATAGAATTCAGACTTTTTGTCTTTGACCACTTACTAAGTACCAAACCAAAATAAAGTGGATGAGAATAACTCCTTTTTTTTATATTAGTCCATCAGTTTGAAGATTTTATTGTAAAAAAAATTAGTATGGAGATGTTTAATGGACAAAGATTAGCATATTGGTGTGTTTGTCAATGAAAAGCGATGCTTAATTGAATTGGTTCAAAGATCTATAAAGTTACTTCTTTAACCCAAATGGCACTGGGAAATTGTGCTATATAGCTAACTTGTGGTTAATAAAATTCTATAATTTTTTGTTTCTTAATGAAGAAATTCGATCATATTCACTATCTCAATCTGGTTGTATTTGCATCTGATTTTCTTTACACTTTGAAAACTGTTTCTAGGTTATCGCTGCAGGCAATGGCATGATAAAGAATTAGTGCTCAGTATTTTACTTTTGAATCTGCTACTTTATTCATTCCTTTTGCATCTTTCTGTGATTATCCTCAGGTCATTAGCAGTGCTGGAAGGAACCATACAAGGAAAAGGCCATTGTCACCTCCAAGTTCTGAAACCTATGAAGTGGAGCTTCCATGCCGCCAATGTGGTAATCATTGTTAAAGATTTCACTTTGTGTAGATTGTTTTTCAAACTCATTTGTCAACTTGTTCCTTTGATTGCTTGAGGTTTAGTGTGTTATTTTAAATGCTCTTACGTCATATCAAATTCTCAAATTTTTGAGATTGTTTCATACTAGAACTAGAGGCATGGCATTGAATTTATTTAGCTTAAGTTCAAGCTGTTCCTGAGAGATCAGGTCAGCTGGGATAGTACCCTTCCCCAAACATGACACTTGAATTGTTTGAAAGCATAAAAATTTGCAGTGTATAGGGAGCTGCTGTGAAACATATTGTATATACTAGTTGAATTGCTGGTTTTGCCCATCTGGATTGCATTACCTCCTTGCTGCAGTTACCGTCCTCTTTAAATATTGCCATTTGTCTGAAAAGGCTCATACTCATTCTTCTTTTATTGTTGACTGAAAGCTTATGAGACAAAAAGAAAAAGAAAGTTGGATAACAGGAGAAGGAAAATGATCTAAGTTAGAGAAATAAACAATTTTTTGACCAACTTCATTGAATACTCTATTGAGGTCCAATTTTACCATAAACTGAGTCCAGCTTGATGTATAAATGCAATCCATTGATGTTTGCAAAGAAGGAGATGTGAGAGAGAAAGACGAAGAAAATTTTGAGAGAGAAGAGGAAGAAGAAGCAACCAAGGCCGCATTGGAGTTCATGCCAAAAAGCATGAGTTCCCCCCTTTTATTAATCACTTTAAGTGATAATTACAAGAAACGATAAAAATACCCTCAGCTACAAAAACTCCTATAATTCATGTAATACAATCTGATTTGAATGAAACTTGAAACATAAGAGTTTAAAGAAATTATCTATCTAACAGAACTATGCTAAGATAAATCAGTTTATGGGAAATAACCAAAATACCTTTGAACTGCTATTTTAACAATGTTAATTCAAGCTTGTGTCTATTATTACTTTCCTTTAATGAAACCTGCATGGGTAAGATGAAATATATGCTGCTTATTTATCTACTGTGATTCAAAATTGTGCTAAATTGGGAAGACATATTCTTTTCATGCTTGAAATTTGCTATTTTTCATTTGTGCTGGAATTAAAGCTTCTTTAAGTTCATAGAGGGCAGTGATTTACCTCATTTGAATTTTATCGCTGCTCAACGACTTGTTGATACACAAGATATGTACTTCTGCTCCTTTTTTTTAAAAAAAAAAAGAAAACTGACTTAGAAACTCTCAGCAGAAGCTGATATTGGTGGATTTAGATGCAACCAGACTACTGTTCACCTACAATGTCACACATGTGGTGGAATGATGCCATCTAGACCTGGTATCACTATTCCTCAACACTGTAAGTGATAAAGATGGTCTTTTGGTAATTACTTAAATTATTTTGATTTTTGTGTTACCTGTATTTTAGATGAAGCTACAAACAGACACACATGTTGGTTTGTACATGCTGACTTGTGGGTAGAAAACATCAAGAGTTTATTCTGAACTTCTGATAGCAGACAATTTGTTGGATTATCAATATCAGTTGTGTGAGTTTCACAATTTATATGCAGAGATTTCAAGCATTATCCACTTCAATCCAATACTATCTCATACAGTTGCACCATTGCTTAGTGCCAGTTGTACCCTGACATGCAATTCATGCAAAATTCTGTGCTGTGCATCTGCAATTATGGGTCCCTGATACTAAATTGCTTATTTTAAAAGAACTCCACATTAATACATATTTTATAGAAGGAAAAATATTAAATTTCTTGCCCTTAAAACTAAAAGAGAGGGAATAACTGTTAATACATATTTCTGTTTATGCAGGTTCAGGATGCGACAGAGTGTTCTGTGCGGCTTACTGGAGGGCACTTTCTATTGGTCCAAGTGGTTCCAATGGAGTTTGTGTTTGGAATACGTTTAGACCTGTACAGGCTCTTCTAGCTTTGCTATAAAGTGTTTTATGTCTTCTATAATTTGCTTAAAAACATTTCGAAGTAGTGATGTCCCATTAATTTTTGAAAATTTTCAACAACTAATTTCTGAGATAAGATTCATTTTATCTCCAGATATATCTAAATCCCCTAACTAAGAGCATTTGTTTTATCTATCAATCCCAGTTATTTGGAAGTTTCTGAACCTCATCATACAAAGGGTTTACAAAAATAGGCAGACGGTGCTTCACAATAGGTTTTAATACAACTGCAAGGCTTGCTTCTTTATATTATTTTGCCCACATGATTCTTATTCATCTTTGCATGATAGGATTTCCTTAAAATTACATTTGTGTTTTAATCTAATATAATGGCCTTGGTCTTTTGGCAGATTCAAGAACGCACAATCCATAGAATTCCTGATTCTGCCCACCAAAATAACAGCTATGAGCAAGATGTATGAATTTTTCTATGTTTTTATGTCCACAGATATACATTTAACTAATGTGCCTCTCCTTTTGACTTGTTCCCCAGATCACAAACAGGTGTATTCAGAAGACTGGAAAAACTTTGCAGGAAGTCATTTCAGATTGGTTTATGAAATTTGTTAACCAAGAAATCGGTAAATTCTCCATTATATTAGGAAAACTTATTTGTGAAGGAGCATTAGGGAGAGATGATTGAGCACACTTTCTAGACAATGATTGATGCCAGACTTCAGTTAGTGGGCAAGTTTAGCATCATGTGGCCGTTGATGCTGAAAATTATGTGAGCACACTTTCTAATGGTGCACGTGGATCCATTGGAGCCACATTAAATAAATTCAAGAATAAAATTTGAATTTTTATCTCATTTTCCGAGGTGGGATTCCGTACTACGTAGCAGCCACTGATCATGTCAATTTCTTCAAGCTGACCTTTATTCTGTTATCTTTTTTCAATTTTCAACTACTCAACATTCCCACTGCTTAAGAAAAATGTTGTTATTCTTCAAATAAGAAAAACCATTCACAATTGGAGATACTCTTGGTAAATTACCCATTCTGTCCTTGCATTCTGTGGCTGTAGTGTGAGGCTAGTTGTGTGAGAGTAAGTTTCGTTATTGTGGAAAATAATCTTACACTGGTTATGGGTTTGGGTGATCTTGGGCCTACTAGTTTGGAAATGCTCCCTAACCTTAACTAGTCAATTTAGGATGGGCACAATGCCATTTTAACAGCCCTTTCATTCTTCATTTTCCTCCAAGACCTTTTCTTTGAAAAAGCTAGCTATTTGTTGCCACATAGATAACAAATTTTCCTCCAAGACCTCCTAAGCTATTTGCCCCACATTCCAAGAGCTACTATTGTATTTGCAGTAAGTTTCCATTTCTGTCAGAATTAATACTATCAAATGCCCTGTATGCTTTGCACCTTGAACTAAAGAGAGTTAGGGAGAAATGGAGCTACAAGATGTCTTACCTTAAGAGTGATTTTTGTATGATTGGTAAAACAGAGAAAAAAGACAAATGGGGTTTGCTCAGGTAAAACATATTGTGAAGTTGGGTCCAAAGCCCATCCCAAAATGACTAGCCAACTTAGGAAACCTTTTTCCCAACTAATAAACTCAAGATCTTTGTACTCACTAATTCATGTAGGTCTATTCTTTAACACTCCCCCTCACGTGTAGGCCCTCTTTTGTGACTCTACAAGTGGATAATTTAGGTATAGGTCCTCCTTTGTGGCTCTACAAGTGGATAATTTTAGGTGTATGCCCTCTTTTGTGTCTCTACAAGTGGACAATTTAAGTGTAGGCCTATTTTGTGGCTCTACAAGTGGATAGTTTAGGTGTAGACCCACGTATGAGTACTTGCTCTGATACCATGTGAAATTGGGTCTAAGGCCCATCCCAATATGACTAGCCTACTAAAGAAATCTCTTTCCCAACTAATAAATTCAAGATCTTTGTACTCGCTAATCCATGTGGGTCTATTCTTTAACACATTATTATGAAGCCATGTTGCTTTTGTATCATTGGGATAAGGTACAGATAAGGGTTTGATAGTGATCACTACCATTAGATGTGCTTGCCATTGCTTTTTTGTAATTTACTTACGACAAGGAAATGAGGTGGCTTCCGTATTATATGAGAACTCATCTGTTTTTGGATGTAGAGTCAAATAGAGAACAATGTTTTTTTATATTAGGACCCCTTCGGACTTTCTTTTTTCTTTTATCTTTTTCTTTGAAAGCAGGTATTTCTAATAAATTATTTATCCCAGTGAAATTTCTTAATTCGTTGTCATAACCAATGCTTCAGAGTAAATAGAGCATACTTACAGGTTGAAATGCAGTCTCCAAATCATCTTTATTCATTCTTTTATTTTTACAGATCAAAGAAGGTTGCCACTTAATCATGCAGAGGCAATATCTTCTCAGACTCACTTGTGCAAGTAAACCATGGTTTCCTTTTTATGGTCGCCTCTCTTTGTGTAAATTTTTTTAATTGAGTTTGATTGATGGCCTCTTCATCTTACAGTAGCAGTAACAACACCTAAGTTGATGGTCTGCTGTTTCTATTTAAAGTGTTGTTTTATTGAGATAAACGATGCACGATAATTTGAAAATAAGGCTTAAAAAGATTAATGAAATGATTCTGGTACTAGCTGAAACTTCTTTTTCTTTTTTCAGAAAAATGAAAAGGAAGAATTCTTCAAGGTCCCCCCAGAGAGGAAGTACAAATAAAAAATAGAAAGGTAAAAGAGGAAAAAATAATGAGAGAGAACACCAAAGCGGGAGGGCTGGCCTGACAACATGGTGTTGGATGGTATCCCCTTCCCTAGCCAACACATCTGTACCATAAGCACACCTAGGTGTTGAAGCAAAGTAATGCAAGTATCCTCCAACTGATCAAAATATGTCTGGGGAGTTCTTGCTCCTATTGGCCCAATTTATGGCAATGGAATAATCTCCTTTTGCATTGAGAGGGGAAGAGAGGCGGTTGGGACAGAGTTGTAAGGCATGGAGGGTTCTCAACTCAGCCACTGCATCACACTGATCGAAGGGAACGGAATAAACAAGTAATACCTGCAGTATCCCTGATGATGCCTCCCTCCCTCTAGGGCCTGGATTTCCCCAAGAGTTGTGTTAAAGTTTAACTTCCATTGACCCTCTAAAGGAGGAACCCATTCAGAAAGGGTGGGGTTCGTGTGGTGAACATGATTGATGATTTTTTCCAGTTTTCCAGAATGAGAGGGCTTTTTCATTAACTCCCTTGATGGATCTTTGTTTACCCTCAAAGGTTTCCCTGTTCTCTTTTTTTTTTTTTTTTTCCAGATGGTCCAAATGATTTCAGCATGCTTGCTTAATTACGACACCTTGTCTCACTTCTATTTTGTTTGGTGATGATTCCCATCAGTGAGAAATCAGTTTGTGTTCTTGCATTTGCACTTTATCCTAATATAAAGATACTACAGACATCCATTGTGTCCTTGTTTATCCAATTTAGTTTATGGTGTTTAAGTAGAGACTGCTGATATACTATATCTTCTTTCGCTTGAACACAGTGATTGCTATGAGAAGTTGATTGACTACCTACTTTATTGGTTTCGAATCTCAATACCAAAATATGTAAGTATCACAATTTTTATTTTTAGTAGAAATTTGAATTGTCTCGGGACTGGGTTCTGGTTCTATGTATTTATTGCTTAAATTCTGTGCTATTCGTGTTCATTTTTTTTATTAAGTTACTTTTTATTTGTTAAAAAATCATGTTGCGTTTTTATGGCTTGACCATTTTATTTATGTAAAACTCGAGTCCAGTGAGAAAGAAAAGTAGTTTTCTCTATTAGAAAGTTGATCAGTCCACAAAATTACAAAACTTGACTATGTTCCGGTGTTTGGTTAGGTTTTTCCTAGCCTAGCCAACATATGCCGTCTGCATGTGACACACACACACATGCAAAGAGATATGGGATACATACATAAATTCTCTTGCCCACATACAGAGGCAGACAAGCAGTGATATTTGGCAATGTCATTCAGTTTACTATTGAGCAGAATTTGAATAGACAAATACCTTTTTCCTAACATGTAAATCAATATTGATAGCAGTTTTTGTGGTTTTTCCTGTTTAGCTCCTTCCACCTGAAGCAGCCAGAAGGGATGATTGCTGGTATGGATATGCATGCCGCACGCAACTTCACAACCATGAACATGCTCGGAAAAGAAATCATGTTTGTCGACCAACAAGAGGCATCGATAATAGCCTATAATTTCTCTTCTGTACAGTGACTTTACGGTTACGGTTTCTGTGTTCTTTTCCTTGTGTAGTGAACTTGAACTGTGGACTACTAGTTGGTAATTGTCAATCAAATGACAGCGCCATTTTGCCTTTTCTTTCCCCTTCAGACTAGTCAGATGAGATGAGATTCTTAATTCTGCTATCACTTATAGGCTAGCTCAGACTCAAATAAATAGTGGTTAATTAATATGAATTATTGTTAATAATTTTATAATCTAACTTCAGTCAATTATTAGTTAACAAAGTAAATATCTACTAATTATAAATAATTTAAAAAATAATAAATTTAATATTATTACTTGTTACGATTTAGAGTTTTAAAAAACCCTTGAAATTATTAGTAAGCCTGTTAGTGAGTTAGGGTTTAGGGATGAGTCGCCTTGTAGAAAGTTCAAGGGTGACTCAGACGAGTCAAACCCACTCGATCGACCCGACTTGGGATCGGATCAGATTCTCCGTGAAACCCAACCCGGGTACATAATATAATAATTTACTGAGTCCTCGGCATCGTCTGGTTGTCAATTCGGCGGTCCGAGATAGTTCTATTACTAATTTGCTGTTGCCTACTCTGCCCTCCCGTAAAGCGATTCCCCTTCCTCCCTTGAATCTCGATCTTCCTTCTGGTTCGCTAGTTCTCCCAGGTTTTGGGTGCAGCGGAAACCCTACCAGTGCTAGCTGTTCGATCTTCTTGCGGTCTTCTTCTTGGGTTTTCTCAGGTATTTATCTATGACAGATCTAGTTAGTAGTACGGAAGTCGTGGTAGTAGGATTAATTTCCTACTTCTCACCGAATTGTATTCTTTTTTTTGTTCTTTTTGTATCTTCAGCCCCATAATTTCATAAGATCCACTTTTCCTCGTTGAAGTCTTAATCTTTGTAGTTAAAACATTATGATCTTCTCGATTTTTCTGACGCTCCTCTTCTTTTTCCATGATTTTATTCGTGCTCTTATGCTGTTATAGCGTAAGTACCAGAGGTCTTGTTAGGGCTATTTCGGACTTTTCTGTTTTGTTTACTGCTTGGCTTTTGATTTAGCCTGTCAACCGTGCATTGGGATTTTTTCCTTTGAATTTGAAGATTTTGGAGCAGTCTCATATATTAGGTGCTCGCAATACTGCTATTAGCGAATAAATGATATGGACCTGTGAAATTTCCGTTGTCATAAAACGTTAGCTATGTCTTTTTGTTACTTAAAGAGTTCCAATTTGTGCACTATGATTGGCTTTCTTCTAAAGTGTTTAAAGTACAGATCAGCTCCATGCCCGAGTAGTCTCCTGTTCATGCAAATGTCTTTAAACCCTTTAAGATCAGCAAGTCATCACAATAGCATTAAAATAACTCATATATACACATTTCTATATATTTTAGCGTCTTCATTGGTCATTTTACCATTTACTTTTCCAATTTGCTACTAAAAAGCAATTCATATTGGGGGACAAACGTTTGTAAGGTCAGTCATTTGGGTAAGTAGATATAGTAAGTTACTAATCTTGGTCCCAAGGAGAATCATGGTTCACTCAAGTGCACACTGGAGAGAATTTAGGGTCGTGTGAGGTTCTTAAACAGACACTAAACATGTTTTTTAAAAGATAAATCTACGTTATTCTAAAATCACTTCTGCTTTTGTTGTTAATGAGTGAAGTTTACAATCGATGTACCCATGGTTGAATTACAAAAGTTTTTCTATCCTACTAATTCTTTTAGTTTTAACATTAACACTGAAAGTGGTGGCAAATTTGCACATAGTAAGTCTGAATTACTAACCAGACTCAAACACTGTCATTTTTATATTGTGGTTAGTTTCTATTGGGTATTTACTGCTTGATCAGGTTGACCCACAGATGAGCAGATTGTGTGGAGGCCATATTCTGAAACTGACATTGTACTTACTATGGAATAAGGCCACTTAATAAATAAAATCTTTAACTTTCTTTTCACATTTCAATTCATAATTTTGAGTGCTATGTTTTAACAATCTCTTACCTTTATTGCTCTATGTATATTTACTTTGAATTTTCTATGCAAACTAAACAGAATAAGTACAAGCTGTTTGCCATTTGGTCAAATAGCATGCATTTGCAGAGTGAATGAGACATTGTAAGCTCATATTTTGGTTGAAAATCAAAGAAAGGCATTTTATCTGGAAAGAAAGCGTTTCCTGCTAAGTGATTCACTTTTTAACATTATCCTTGCCAATCTTCTCTTTATGCTCCTCTCATATGATGCACATGTGTTTTTTTTCTTCTTATTTTGTCGTAGTCTTTCCCTTCAGTAACCATGTTCTTCTTGATTGATATGAAAAATCTTGTTGCATGATGACAATCTGAGATTGATTGTACTTTCAATCTGTGGAAAAAAAGGTGCTTTAATTTGGAGCCATATAGGCTGTTTGCTTGTTTGTCTTGCAACTGCAGCAGAGAATAAAACGCTATGGATACTAGAAACAAGGATTGAACTAAAGATGTATTACATAACACAAGAAGGCTTCCTTGCTGAAGAATATTGTGGAATTAAGTTATTCCTAGTTTAAAAGGGCTTTCTCTGAATTGGTGTGTGAATCTATGTGATTTTCAGCACATGGGTTGACATTGTGATGTCGAAGGTATCTTATTTTTTTTCTTCCAAAAACTAGGCATTTAGTGGGAGCGTTCTGCAAAAGGGTTTGAGATCATTTCACTGACAATGTTTGTTGTTGCTTCTAAAAAAGAAGTTGGTGAAATGAAATAAATCACAAGAGAATGAGTACTAATGATGTCCCATAAAAATTATCTTGTGGTCTGTGAAAATGAGGTAATGAAGAGTGTTGAGAGAGAGAGAGAGAGAGAGAGAAGGAGAGGAGGGAAAAGGAGAGAGGGAAGAAGAGCTCTCATTAGGGTTCTAAATCGGCCCCTAACTCACTTATATAGCTTAAGTGAAATAGGTACAAAGACTAATATACCCTCATACACTTAATCCCTTATAACTCCTATTACACCTACAGATTACATTAAACTCGAACTACATGAACACTCAAGCATGCTAAACAAGATAGGACTATATCTAGGAGGTGTATGCTATTAGAAATTACCAAAGTACCCTTCACATTGTTTTCTAACACTCTCCCTCAGGGTAGTGCATAAATATCCATAAGCTCCGACTTATTAATTTTTTTTTTAAATTCACGTTTTCTCAAGGCCTTGGTAAACATGTTAGCAACTTGATCACCAAACCGAACATAGGGAGTAACTAGCTCATTTTTAATCACTGCATCTCAAACGAAGTGATTGTAGACTTCTATATGTTTGGTTCTCTCGTGAAAAAACTGGATTTTCTGTAATGAAAATTGCAGCTTGATTGTCTCGGTACATGGTCAAGGGTCCATTCTTTTGTAGGTTCAATTCATGGACAATTGATCTTACCCACACCAATTCACTAACAGTATGAGTTATAACTTTATACTCAACTTTATCATTGGAATGGACCACAATATTTTGTTTTTTACTCCAACTTATCAAGTTTCCACCCTAATAACCAGTAGTTGATTTTTTGTTCTTTTTTTTTTTTATGAAAGTGCGTATATTGATTAACAAGGGGAGGAAAATACAAACCTAGCTACGGGGGTCTGACTCCACAACAAAGAGTTGGAGAGACACGCCCGCCTTAGCCTGAGAGTCTGCCAGGTGATTAGCAGAGTGCGGAATGTGGCTCCATTTACAGTTTAAACTAGAAAATAAATTACAAATTTCATTGAACATATTCCAATGGCGCCACAGGGGGTGACCATGGTTAGCACACCAATTGATGACTACTTTTGAATTGCCTTCAATAAAAAGGGGGCCAGAGAGATGGCTAGAGAATATCTTGAGTCCGTGCAAAACACCAGAGAGTTTTGCATCGGTAGAATCTGAGTTGCCAAGGGGACCTGCATATGAGAAGAGAAGATCACCATTTTCATTGTGGATAATACCACCGAATCCTGTAGGACCAGGGCAGCCAAAAGCACTGCCATCAAAGTTGAATTTTGTTTACCCACGTGGAGGGGGGGGGGGGGGGGGGGGGGGGGGGGGCATGTAGACCCAACATAATCTGCATCTACGAATGCTTCTATCTTTAGGCGATTTTGAGGTTTAAAGAACAAACTGGGGAAACCCTACAAATATCTTCTGAGCAGCTTCAGGATGTACCTTTTGTAGGCGATCCATGAATTAACTGACCACATTGGCTGAGAATGACATTCCAGCACAGGTAACTGTAGCATAAATTAGTTTTCCAACTAACTTGGGATACCCGTACTTGCCCTTGAGTTCATCATTGTTCTCACTGCGACGATCGTGGTCAATTTCAATGGGGGTCTCATTGGCTTCGCCCATGATTGGCCACTCTTGTAACATATTAGTGACATATTTTCTTTGCATAAGTACGAGTTCTACCTTGCTTTTAGCTACTTTAATTCCAATAAAATACTTCAAGGAACTGATGTCTTTGGTCATAAAATGCTTTGAGAGATGCATCTTTATTTTTTCAATACTCTTTGTATTACTCCTAGATAAAATGATATCATCCACATATACTATCCAGACAACAACATGACAAACAAAGAATGGTCACAGTGAATATAAGAGAACCCTTAAGACATAACAACCTTGCTGAATTTCTCAAATCATGCCCTCGGGCTCTGTTTAAGTCCATAGATTGTCTTCTTGAATTTGTACTCCTCCCGAATCTCCTATTGAGCAACATACCCAGGAGGTTGCTCCATATACACGTCCTCATTTAGGTCCATACATCAAACTGAAACAATGGTGAACCCTAGTTGACAACAATAGATACAAGAAGGCTTACTAAAGTTAGATGAGCAACAGGGGAAAAAAGGTCTCAAATACATCAACACCATATGTCTAGTGTACCCCTTAACTATCATCAAAGCCTTATATCGCTCTATTGAACCATCTGTGTATTTCTCCCCCAGTGACATCCAACCATAGTAGCACGAGGGTAAGTCACACAGCACCCATGTGCCTCTATTATATAGCGCTTCCATTTTAATATTCATAGCTTGTTTCTGCTTAGGGGATAAAAGAGCATCCTGCATTGAAAAATGATTAGTGCCCGAAGATAAAAGCGAGGCAAACTTTTTGTAATGGTGAGACAAGGAATCAAACGAGACAAAATTAAATAATGGATGTTTAGTGGACTTACGTAGGGGTGGCATCGAGTCGAGCCAAGCTCGAACCTGCATATGTTCAAGTTGGGCTTGATTTAAATACTTCGAACTCAAGCTCGGGCCGAGCCCACACCTGAGCCTAAAATTGGAATTGAGCTCGGGTCCAATAATTTTAATTGAGTTTGATCACGAGCTCGAACCGGGTTCGAGCTCCAACCTACATTTAAAACTTTGCATAAAATACATGTCAAATAAACTGTACATAAAATTTTGCACAAATTTTACTTAAAACTGGGCACGACCGCTACATAAAATAGGAAGCATTAAGTTGTATATGTTTAGTCTCTGTTATACTAAGGTAGTCTTGCAACATTATTCCATACAAACATGCTGAATGTGGTTTCTTTTTTATTCATTTATTTTTCTATAACAATGTGGTTTCTGTGTTACGTGGTTGGAATTGCATTCATGTTGTATTTAAACCTATCTTGTATACTGTTCTTTGCAGGACTTTCGGTTTCTAAAACAGAATAATGTCATCAAAATATCTCCCTGCAACCACTGATTCACTTGCTCAGGCTTTAGAGGCCAAAGATCCCAATGAGTCCATTTCTATCCTTTACCGCGTACTTGAGAATCCTTCATCTTCCTCGGAAGCAGTGCGTATTAAAGAACAAGCCATCTCCAATCTCTCTGACCTTCTCAGACAAGAAAAGAAGGCTGAGGAGTTGAGGAACCTTCTTACTCAGTTGAGACCTTTCTTTTCCTTAATCCCCAAAGCTAAAACCGCAAAAATTGTGCGGTCAATTATCGATGCTGTCGCCAAAATTCCAGGAACTTCTTCAGATCTGCAGATATCCCTTTGCAGAGAAATGGTAAAGTGGACTCGTGCAGAGAAGCGTACTTTTCTGAGACAGCGAGTTGAAGCAAGACTTGCATCACTTTTGATGGAAAACAGAGAATATTCAGAGGCCCTAAACCTGATCTCAAACCTTGTGAAAGAGGTGAGGAGACTGGATGATAAACTTCTTCTAGTAGACATCAATCTGCTGGAGAGTAAGCTGCACTTCTCTTTGAGGAACCTACCAAAGGCAAAATCTGCCTTAACAGCAGCAAGAACTGCTGCAAATGCAATCTATGTCCCTCCAGCACAGCAAGGTACCATAGATTTGCAAAGTGGGATTCTTCATGCAGAGGAGAAGGATTACAAGACTGCTTATAGTTATTTCTTTGAAGCATTTGAGGCTTTCAATGCACTTGAGGATCCTCGGGCAGTCTTTAGCCTAAAATACATGCTGTTGTGTAAGATAATGGTGAACCAAGCCGATGATGTGGCTGGAATAATCTCATCGAAGGCAGGTCTGCTCTACGTTGGTCCCCAACTGGATGCAATGAAAGCTGTTGCTGATGCGCACTCAAAGAGGTCCCTGAAGCTGTTTGAAACTGCTTTGCGAGATTATAAACCCCAGTTGGAAGATGACCCAATTGTTCACAGACACCTTTCAGCCTTGTATGATACTCTACTGGACCAGAATCTCTGCAGGTTGATCGAGCCCTTTTCACGTGTAGAAATTGCACATATTGCTACATTAATTGATTTGCCAGTTGATCATGTGGAGAAGAAGCTCTCACAGATGATTTTGGACAAGAAGTTTGCTGGAACATTGGATCAGGGTGCTGGATGCCTCATCATATTTGACGATCCAAAACAAGATGTCATATATCCCGCAGTGTTGGACACTATTTCCAACATGGGGAAGGTTGTGGACAGCCTGTACGTAAGGTCAGCTAGGATAATGGCATAAAATATATAGTCACCCTGCTTTATAAGCTAGTCGTCTTCTACTGTTACTTTTATCAATTGACTGTTGTTAAAGATGTATTCCTCTTTATGTTTTTTTATTTCTTGCAAACTAGTTCCTTCACTACTGTTGCCGGAAATTTATGAATACATGTGGTTTTACTGTCAAGAAATTTTCAGGTACTTGGGGAGGCTTTTTGTTAATTACCACTGATTTTCTTGAGTATCGTGATTTTACTGGCAAGATCGGTAAACGGATTCTCTATACTTGCTGATTACATGAAAGGTTTCAGTAATTCTGTTGTAAATTTAAGTTTTTTGTTGAATTGATTTCTTGGTGTAACTGATCTAATCTCCATCCTAGCTCTGCTGAACCTCGTCCCAGTAAATGCGATTCATGTACCTCGAGTTACAGCTGTGGCTCATGATCTAACCCACTCTACCGGACAATAAGAAGAGTCAACTTTGCCTGCGCTTCGCTCCCCCTTCTCTCCACCCCTCGTCTTCTTCCCAGCGCCTCTTTTGCTCTGCGATCCTGCCATGTTACTTACTGGGGTTGTTTTCGTCATCACCCCGTTACGTCCTAATCCGATGATGCAGACTCTTGATAGTTGGTACAGTGGGCTAGAGGGCAATAACCTGACCCATCGGAGTCCATTAGTTACCATGAAGAAATGGCCAGTTGGTGGTCGGATGCAAGGGTTCCAAGTTCCAGCTCTCTTGCTTTGACCCGAAAATGACAAATCAGAAAAGACGCTCCAGCGAAAGGTTCAATTATGTCTCCTTTGAACTCTTCTACCCTTTTTGGTGCTCACAGGTAACGGGCCCTCACCATTACCACTTGTCCAGCTCAACACCAACCTGCTAAATCCAATTCTTGGTAGGCCCATCCACTTGAGCGTAGTCACGTATGAGGTTCCCCCGCGCGCGGGGCTTTGCCAGACATGTCATGTGGTTTATTTGATGGATTTTTTACCTCTGATCATACATGGCATTGCAATCTGACCTGTGATGGTAGCAAGAAACTCTAAAAACTCTTTCTTCTTCTTTTTTATCATCTTCTCTTTCTTTCTTCGTCCCAACCCAATTCTCACCCCCTCTACTTTCCCTTTTCTTGGTTCCTTCTTCTCATTTCATAGTATATCTAACTGATCTAACTTGGCAACCATTGTTTCACTATTGCCACTAGCAGAGTCATTCTATGAAATAGCTCTGGATTTGAGTGTTTTGATGAAGATGCTGTCCCTATATTTTGCTGAGGTAGCCCAAGAGGAATTGCATAAAAGGACAGACGAAAAGTGGATCGGTGGTCAATGTTCTTTAGGAGAGGCAAAATAGAAACGGGAAAGAGATTCCTTAAGACTCGCTCTTTGTTTACAATAGGAATATTCAAAGATTTGATTCGACTATCAAACACAACTACTAACTCGATCTTAAATTCTTTTAGACAAGAAGCTGCTGAAAACATGGGCTAAGGGAGATGGCACAGAGTAGGTTAGACCAAGATAGGGAGAAGACTTTATTAGGTTATGTGATCTCATGAGATTTTTTTTTTTTCTGAGCTGCGTCTTGGAATCAGAATCATCCATTCATGTGAGACTCCGACGATTAAAAAAAAAAAACAAAAAACAAACTTGTATCTCTATCATCTGCATCTTTAGTGAAGAAAAATGACTGTTAATTTCAGTGGGGTTGAATGCTCCAGAGCTCCAGCCATGGAGAAAACTCTAGAATTGTTAAATATGAAGAGGTGGTTGATCAACTCTGGAGTTATTTTTAAAAGAAAAAAAGAAAAACAGCAGCAGGAGCAGGAGCACTCGATTCATGGGATGGAAAAAAATTTGCTTCTGGAAGTGTCAAAATATGGATGATCAAAACGAAAAATATGGATGATCAAAACGAAGAAGTATTATTATCTGATAATATCTATGTCAAAACTTGTAGAATCCAAATATGGCAGACAAGATAGAGATCAAATCCCACAAAAAAAAAAAAAAAAAATCCCTTGTTATACTAATTTTTCTCTGGGTCTGTTCCGGTGTCTTTTTCTCTCTTTCCCTGCTCTTTGACTCCATAATCTCATCCATCCCTCTCAACATGACTTCACCAGCCGTTTTATTTTACCCATAAATGGGAATCGAGATTCCAGAGTGATCTGTCCAATGACGCGATATGTCAAGTGGGAACTCGTCCGGACCTGGCCGGGTCAATTTAACAAACTCAATTGGCTTTCATTCTTCTAGACTGGGAGTGGCGTGACAGAGGAAGGATTTTCTTGTGTTAAATATAAATCACGATGAAGGATATTTGTAATGCTTCTAGATGTTATGACCGGAGATTGGCCTGTTAGGCTTCTTTGCCTTTGGGTCAAGGTTAGAAGATCCAGATTGTTTGGCTTCTTACCCTGTTTTCTCTTCTCTAAAGAAACAAAGAAAGAAAGAAAGAACTTTGTATCCATTCGACTTGGATTAGAACTTGAACAGTAAATGATATAGAGAGAGAGAAAAGGGAAAAGAACAATAAAGCACAGTCAAGTCTCTGATAATTATTGTAGTGTCGACTTAAAACAAGTTTGGAGAGTGACTGAAGCATGCAATATAAGTTTATAAATTATAGCAGATGCTTGATATTTCCCAGTTGTAGATATCTCTTTATGGGTGATCTGATCACTCCTCTTGATGGCAACCCATGTTCTAATAAAAATTTTAGTGGCAACAGAGTTGTTTGGAGTCGTTCCAAAAACTAATGGCGTGCATAATTACAAATCCATCCTCTGATGCCAATGTGGATAAGCAGCAGGGAACTGGGTGACCCACTCCTCCATTTGATCTGTCAAAACTCCACATTAATTGTCATTCTCAAGAGTCTTCTGAGTGCCATAACTCTTTCTGAGCTTTTCCCCTCTTTCTTTCCTTTTCTTTTTAGGTACATTCAAAGCAATTTTTAAGCTGTCTAGATGGTCCCTTTGACTGCCTAGCTTTAGAACGAGAAAGAGGGAAGAGAATTATTATTCTATTGCTTGTTAAATCTGTTGGTGTCTTAGCAAGATAAGGACAATCATTGCCCGCTCTAGTGTTTCTCTGGTGATGTTCCTTGTCCCATTCCTCCAACTAAGATGCACTTCATTTTCTTTCCTCTTTCCTGTTGTTCTTTTGCACTTTTACACCCACTGTCAGTCCATCCAATATGTACTGCAAATCTCCTCAGCTTTTCTCCTACCATGAATGTTGCTCTTTTCTACCCACTTTTTTTTTTTTTTTTTTTTTTTTTTTTAAAAGTTATGGTGTGGCCGATGTCTCCTTTATATTTCTGTTTTTTTCCTTCTCTGGTTGCCTGCAATGGAAGTAAATGAGGTACACTGAGAACCCGTCCCTTTTTCGGCTTTCAGTCCCAGTACTGCTCTAGTTTTTTACTTCTCTATTTTCGTGTCAGTCGAGCTTTTGCTTGGCAAACCCATCTCCAGCTTTGCTGGGTTTCAGTTGGTTTTTAGTTCATTTCTCAACTGAAGCCTCTGGACGAACAGCCAGCTCTTTCTGGCTTCTGGGTTTCAATTTCTGTCGGTGTTTGGTGTCAGTGAAGATTCGTGCTTGAGAACCTCCATTGCATCTTCTCCGACTCTTGCCGGTGCTCTTCTTCTTCTTCTTTTCTTCTTTTTTTAAAAAGAAAGAGTCGATTGCTTTGCTTAAATTTCTAGTCCCTTTCAGAGTCATCGTTTCATTTGGCCGAGCATCTTTGAGGTTTTGAATGGTTTGGTTCGAGGAGGATCAAAATCAAATGACCGTTCCTCACCTCTTCAGATGCCCGATAAGCCTAGATATTTTCACTGATCCTGTGACTCTCAGTACAGGCCAAACTTACGATAGATCCAGCATCGAGAAATGGCTAGCAGATGGGAATTTAACATGTCCAGTCACAATGCAGAAGCTCCAAGATCTCTCCATGGTTCCCAACCATACACTCCGGCATCTCATCAATCAATGGCTGCTCGTGGGTACGCAGCTGAGCCCCAATCCCATGACCACAACCGACGCGGAAGCTTCACTTGCCTCCTTGAAAGCGAAGCTCGGAGCACCAGATCAGACCACTCTTGCAGTAAGGCTTCAAACACTTAAGAAAATTAGAGCCCTATCTGAGGACTCGGATTCAAGTAGAGCATGCTTGATCGAGCATGGCTTCTACTCGTTACTGGTAGAGTTTTTATTCGGCAATACTTTAATCGGCGCCGAACTCTCACCCGAAAACGCCCTGCTTGTTGAAGAAGCACTGCAATGTATTCTCAACTTATCACTTTGCACCAGGCTAGGCTGTCTCAACACGCTCAAAGAAGAGCCAAACTTGACATCTCTGAGCAATTTATTCCGTTGGGGAGGTATAAAGATTAAGACGAGTTTATGCTATTTGATAGAAGAGATTTCATCATCTTCAGAGACCCGAGAACTTGCTTCCGTTCTCGGGCAGACTCGACCCATTTTACAAGGCCTACTGTCCCTCCTGAAACAACCATCTGTGCATCCCACAGCTTCAGACGCGGCTATCAGAGCAATATCAGGCCTGTGTGGGTTAGATTTGAATCGCGAGAGCTTCGTCAGAGAAGGTGCCATCCATGGCCTTATAATGTACCTTTCAAACTCGGACAGGAGTAGTGTTTCAAGGGCTCTGTCCTCTCTGGAAGCACTCTTGGGACTGGAGAGTGGTAAAAAGGCTCTGCTGAGCAATCTCAATGCTGCTCAAATGCTGGTAAGGATGGTTTTCCGAAGGTCGGATCCTAAAGGAAGTGAAAGCGCAGTGGGTTGTCTTCTGATAATCTCTTGCGATTCGTTGAGGTTCCGGGAAGAAATCATCAGAGCCGGAGTTGTGACCCAGCTGCTGTTGCTGCTTCAGAGCCAGTGCAGCGAAAGAGCAAAGACCCAATCAAGGATTTTGTTAAAGCTGCTTAGATCCATGTGGGTTGAAGATCCAAGAACTTCTAATTTCGAATATGGTTTATTTGATTCATGAGAGGATATTCCCCATTTCTACATCTCTGTAGAGTCATATCGTAGATATGCTTTTTGCTCGCTTGTGAAGATTTTTCTTTACTTCCTACTCATGATCTAAATGAAAAAGCTTGTAGTGTATCATTATGATCCCTTTTAATTGTACAAAAGTCCACCCATCTCGAAGTAATCATTCCTTGTCTCTACAGTAATCAACTGATGTCAAATTAAGAAGAAAAAAAAAAAAAAAAGGTGAATTCAGATTTTACATTCACAGATCACAGATCCAGCAGACCTCTCCACCGTACTAATTGCAGGAACGCAGGAAGCAGTGAAGTGTGAAGAGTGCCTGCTGCAAGCTCTACGGTCCCTTGTGGGATGGGCAGGAAACAGACAACAGAAGTGGACCTCACCTTAGCTAGCAGCTTTCTGAAGAACTCCGACATCACTTCATATGGGATATGGTGAAGCGAATATGGGAATATGTGCGAAGGAGAACCTCAGCGATGCTGCAGCCACATGCTTTCTTGCTTTTGTTGCGCCATGAAAATGCAAAAACAAGCCCAAACGCAAATCTCTGTGGATAATTTATCAGTGTCTGCTACTTCGTACGTGTTTGAGAGGTAGAGATTATCTGAAACAGCAAAAATTCTGCCCAGAGCTTGACAGTATATTACAGTTGATTAACATGAACTGAAGAGTGTTTAACGAATACATAATCCATTGTTCCGTCGATACCCATTTTAGTTCCTTTCAGCAAACTTCGCTGTTCTGGTGCGAAAGGTGGCCAGCTTTCGTTGCATCTTCTGCTGCTGAGGATCTTTAAGCTCTTCAATCCAGAGCTGATAAATAAATAAGCACAAGAAAACACAAAAAGTAACCCAGACCAGCAATGGCGGGCCAAGTCCATGGATAGCCCACCCTGAATTTATTTATTAGACTTGGATCAAGTTGACTGGATACAGGTTTTGAAGAACCTGGGTCAGTTATCGATTTAAGGTCCAAACAACTTAAAAGTTGAGCATAAAGAAACAAGAAAGACTCACTGGACCTTGAGAGTGCCTGATCTGGGCCCATTGTGAAAAGTAACGTTTCTGGGGCAATTAACTCACTTTTTCAATGAATTAAAATTGGGACTCGACCGGGATGAAGAGTTGAATCGGGTTCAATAAAATCAGGTTTCATCAGCTCCCATGGTTTCAAATATATATGCAGCCGATGGTAGATGGCATGATGTGGTGAATCTAAGAGACACAATGATAGAAGGAATACCACAAAAAGTTCCTAGCAGTAGCTTGCTTTGAACATAATAACTTACTATTTGGAAACCATTATGGAAGTTAAAGTTTGACTGTGCTTAACCAATACACCTAACAGACCGATTTGTTAGATACGGAAAGTTATCGCCTACAAGAGTGGACGGAACCACTCTGACAAAACCAATCGTAGCTTTCTTCTATTCAACATGGGGGACATTTGATCGATTATTTTGGTTTAATTATTCTATTTTTATAATTAATTAAACCAATAATTTTAAATTTTGTGGTAATATATTATTAATTAATAATATGTAAAAATATATATTGTGTTATTGATAAAAATAATATATTTATTTATTTATATTACTATATTAAATTAGAGATTTTTAATATTAAAATATATCTCATGTTATTTAAAGAATTAATTAAATAATTTATTATATTCATTTAACTTATTTTTACTTTATTTTTTTATAATTTATTATAGTCATAGGTAATTATTATATTAATTTATAATAAAATGTAATCATCGATTAATATAATATAATATAATATTTTATTAATTAGTATATTAATATAAATTTAATACTAAATTAAATCATTTATTAGTATAATAACCATATTTAATTTAGTTAATTATCTGCTTAAATATATATTCTATTTAAATATATTATAAAAAATTACTTATTCTCTTGTGTACATCATAGTTGAATAAAATCATTATCTTACTACGGCAAAGCTTGAATCGTGGGGAAGCAATTTTAATAAATACATTCCGTTCTCTCGAGGCAACTGAACCCCAAATGCCCATTCCGAGTCACCAACTCCTCCGTTTCATTAATTTTAATCCCACAGAGTACGTAACCTCTTTCTTGACTTGTAACAAATGGATAATGATCTCCATAAAGTAATCATTAATTTGACCATTTTAATGACTCTTATACCCTATACTTGACACCAAAATTCCAGAACCACTTGCTTAAGAAATGGTTCGGGGGCATGAAACTCTTTATCATGGGACCCACGTATCTAAGAACCATTTCTTATCCGCCTCGTCATAAAACCGGGCATTTCGGTCGTGGGACCACTTTCTAAAACGTGCGGTCGAGATTGAGTGAGCCTGATTCACATTGCTTCTGCGTACGTTTTACTAGCTGGCGCCACCAATTCGTTTTTAATGCCCACGCTTTGAGATACGAGATAGCGCGCTCTCGAAGAGAAAAGCCCCAAGTATTGACGTTTAGCGCGTGCGCAGGCGTGGTACGTCCGTATATTCTTCGTGACTATTCACGTTAGCCACGTGCCCTTGAGGGACCCGGATTCCGTCAAAATGAACGGTGAAGATATTCTGCAGGTGCGTCAAATGCGTTGGAAGACGATGATGAGTAGAGGAGGTTCCTCCGTCCCTCTCACTTCGATTTGGGTTGGTGGCACACGTGACGCTTCTATTTTTTTAAATATAAAGTGGGTTTGGATATTCGAAATTACTTTTTTATCTAAATTTAGTTAACCTAATTGTCAATTTGGTAATTAAAGAGAAATTACCCAATATGTCTTCCATATTTCCAGGTTCTATCGGATCAGATTTTCCAATTCTTCCTCCTAGGATTCAGGATTTAAGAAAACCCCTCTTCAAATTGAGAACTGGAAAATCCAATTCCGGGAAATGCATTTCCGCAATTCAGAAAATGACAACTTCTCCTGTTAAATAATAATAAAAGAAAAAACAGGTAACAACGAAGAAAAGGCCGATCGGTCTGGTAGTTTTTTTTTTAGGGTAATTGGTAGTTGAACCCATAATGAGGATATCTAATTAGAGTTTAACGATCCTTAATCTCAAACTAATTACTAATCTGTCTATTAATTACGGGGAAGTCCGAAGAGAGAATAAAAGCTGCCACGGAAAAATCAAAGCACCATTTATATTGACTATTATCACCATTTTAGATCAACGGCCGAAGCGATTTTGTCTGCTTGTCCGTCCCCCTATCCGGTGACTTCTTACCGGCTATCGCCCGTAAGGCTGTAACTCTCTAACAGGGGGGGAGGAGGTTAGCTACACAGACAGTCGTGGACCCCACGTCTTCCGTCCCTATAAATTCAGCCTTCTGATATATGCTCATTTTTTCTTCTCTCCTCTTCCCCGACGCGGCAGTCCCATCTCTCCGTGCCATTCCCGGCGGCCGTTTGCCGGAGTGCGGACGCGGAAGCCGTCGAAGGAGATCGTCCTTTCTCCTGCTCTATTCTTCCGTGTGAGTTGTCTATTTGGAATATGAGAATAGTTTTAGCAAATGGCTCTTTGTTCCCTTTTCCAGGATAGATCCGGTTATGTTTCCGAATTTATCTCGATTTGCTCCATTGCATGGAGAAAGTGAACGACTTTGAGCTGCTGTCCGAAAGAATTTGTGATCTTTAGATGCAATGCTCTGGTTTTGGTGCACTTTTAACTTGATCTTGTTCTTCACTGCATTATCTCGCTCTGTGTTGGTCATCTTGTTTATTGCCTATTATGGAAGATAGTGATCTGATAGTGTAGCTTGTTTGCTGCGAATCTTATGCTATCGTATCAAGCTGTTTGGTGTTGTTGACAAATCAAAAACTCCTTTATTTCGTGGATCTGTAATCTTGCTGATGTTTGCTACCATGCTCCTAACTTCTTTCTTTTTTTTTTACTTGCTTTGTGTTTGTTTCAGATCTTCGAAACAACTTTTTATCATAAATATTCTCTCTTGAAAACTGAAGTTATGGACAGCACTCGTGAGCCTGGGCTCCGTAACGTGCCTTCCCAGTGCTCCATCTCGGAGGCGGTCGACTATGACCTCTCACGGCTTCTCGACAGGCCGAGGCTCAACATTGAACGGCAGAGGTCATTCGATGAGAGGTCCCTCAGCGAGTTATCGATTGGTATTCACCGAGTGGATACCCATGAGAGCATGTACTCTCCCGGGGGACGGTCTGGTTTAGACACCCCGGCTTCTTCGGCTCGCAACTCGTTTGAGCCACACCCTATGGTTGCCGAAGCATGGGAGGCTCTTAGGCGATCACTGGTGTTTTTCAGGGATCAGCCGGTTGGGACAATTGCAGCTTATGATCATGCGTCCGAGGAAGTTCTAAATTATGACCAGGTATGTCAAAGAAAATCCTTTCTCCTCCATTTTATCTCGTCGCTTTTTTTCTTTGTGCGTTATAAGTAACCGTGGTGGCTCTTTTCTGACTTCTTCCTCTGATGGGTACTGATATTTGGATTCCAATGTTTTCTTCGTCTTACTTTTCCCTCTGGACTGTTGCATTCACATTTGTTATGAGCTGCAATTGTAGATTTCACTTGTTCAGTATCTTAATGAGCCTCGTCTTAGTCATCTTTCCACAATTAGCCTTCATATTGTGGCTAAGATTCCCTTGTATACGAATTTAATTTGTTTACGGTGATTGAACTAGTTTTAGTATTATGACATTCAAAAATTTTCTTATCGGAGTTTTACAACCCATTCTTTGCTATGCATGAATATGCTTGTAATCCATTTCATTCTGTGTTAAGCACAGGTGTTTGTTCGAGATTTTGTACCTAGTGCTCTTGCTTTTCTAATGAATGGAGAGCCAGAGATAGTTAAAAATTTTCTTTTGAAGACTCTCCACTTGCAAGGATGGGAGAAAAGGATAGATCGTTTCAAGCTTGGAGAAGGAGTTATGCCTGCCAGTTTTAAAGTTCTTCATGATCCTGTTCGGAAAACTGATACCCTAATTGCAGATTTTGGAGAGAGTGCAATTGGAAGAGTTGCTCCAGTCGATTCTGGGTTTTGGTGGATTATTCTGCTCCGTGCATATACAAAATCGACTGGGGATTTGTCTCTTGCTGAAACACCCGACTGTCAAAAAGGGATGAGGCTCATCCTTGCTTTATGCCTGTCAGAAGGATTTGACACATTTCCAACCCTTCTCTGTGCTGATGGGTGCTCCATGATTGATCGAAGAATGGTAAAATTGCTCTGTTATACTGTTGTTATCTAATTCTTTAATGTTTGGATTTCTATGTTTTATTCGTCCATTTTTTTGGTACTTGGCATATATGATTCTTTAATTTGATATCGTTACTTACGGATGTGTTTCTCTCAAACCTTTTTTAACCACGGCTTCCATGAGATGCTTCATGTTGAAGATTTTGATGAGGTCTTCCATTTTAACCTTTAGGTTTACAATTCTACTACCCAGCTTCTGGCAGGACTTAAAAAACTGTACAAAATGCATTAGCAAATCCAGATAAATTTGCAGATGACCTTAGCTATTACCGGTTTAAAGCATGATTTGACATGGTGTAGCAACTTGCAGACAAACTTATCACTGAAGGAGGTTATGGTGACCTCTAGTATTGAATGTAGGCTTCGCATACTCTTGTCAGTGGTAGAATGTCTTTGATTTCTGAAAGCCAAAAAGTCTCAATGATTTGTATATCCTTCGACATTTATCTGTCATTTCTCTCTGCTATGCTGCATATTTTAGAAAATCTTTCTGAATGATATTTCATGCGTGCAAGTGCATTCATGCCCCTTTTTATCCTTTTTTTTTAGCATAGGCAAATTTTATTCAAGTCAAGGGCCCTTTTTCTCCTTTATATTGGATAGTCGAAGTAAAATTTGTTCAACTGTATTTTGGATTTATCTACTTCACTTATATTATGCACAAAATTTTGCAGGGCATATATGGATATCCTATTGAAATTCAGGCTCTCTTCTTTATGGCCTTGAGGTGCGCTCTGGCAATGCTCAAGCATGATGCAGAGGGGAAAGAATTTGTAGAGAGAATTGTGAAGCGCCTTCATGCCTTAAGTTACCACATGAGGAGTTACTTCTGGCTTGACTTCCAACAGCTAAACGATATCTATCGGTATAAAACAGAGGAATATTCTCACACGGCAGTTAACAAATTCAATGTCATTCCTGATTCAATCCCAGATTGGGTGTTTGATTTCATGCCAACTCGAGGTGGCTACTTCATTGGTAATGTGAGTCCTGCAAGGATGGACTTCCGATGGTTTTGTTTAGGGAACTGTGTTGCAATTTTGTCTTCACTTGCCACGCCCGAACAATCTATGGCAATCATGGACCTTATTGAATCACGATGGGAAGAGCTGGTTGGAGAAATGCCTTTGAAAATATGTTATCCAGCAATTGAGAGTCATGAATGGCGGAATGTGACTGGTTGTGATCCTAAAAATACTAGATGGAGCTACCATAATGGAGGTTCTTGGCCAGGTTCGTCAATCTGAAGTGCTCTCCTCTTTTATTTGTCCTGGACTTGGATCTTGTCATGACCATTTAACTTTTCTTATCTGAATTGAGTTCTTCTAAGAACTAATTGATTTACCTAATACAGTTAATAATGTAGCACACACTGAGGATTTAATTTTAAAGAAGACAACAGAATCAGAAGCTGCAACAATTTTCACCTATTTTTGTGTAGTTTCATGAAAGCTTATAATGCATCACTGTGATTGTCTATTTAGTTTCCACATTGATCTGCCTACCCTATGAACTGTTGTAGATGTGATAATCTGAATTTTCAGTGCTTTAGTGGTTGAACAGTGTCTGTATTAAATATGAATGAACACTGACTATATTAGACACCTGTCCCTGTTATTCTTTTGGTTAATTGTTAGGGACTGTTGTTCTGTCATTTGAAAACATAATGACAGGAAAAATTTCCAATTGAAAACATTTTCTATTGAAAAATAATATCTCTTTCACCAGTTTGATCGCATTTATGCCTTCGTAGTTTATCTATCGTAATTTCCCTAGTGGACTAATAGGAAATTCATTTTCTTTGTGCTCTAACTTTTTGTGGTTCCAGAGTAACTGAGCGGAAAAATTCAATTAGTCCCCCCAAAATCAGCATATCATAAAGTTTTGGTCGAATAGAAAATCTTCTATTTATCCTTTTTCATATTCAATTGGCAAAAAACGTACCCTTTTAATCTATGTG
Source organism: Aristolochia californica (assembly GCF_029961685.1). Classification (NCBI taxonomy): domain Eukaryota; kingdom Viridiplantae; phylum Streptophyta; class Magnoliopsida; order Piperales; family Aristolochiaceae; genus Aristolochia; species Aristolochia californica. The sequence goes on along the minus strand of NW_027181881.1, from coordinate 48,757,350 downwards.
ATGTATTCTTATGTGAAAAATCATTGAGCTACTAAAAGGCTCTTGCATCTCATCCACAGAATCTAAGAGTGGATAGCTAAACGGGCATATATGTTTTTATGTATTGCATTTGGTTGGCTAGTACCCCTTTAGTGGTTTTTCAGGCCCTGGTGTACCGGAGTGAAAAAGGAAAATCCTCTGGTTTCTGTGCATCTTGAACAACAAAAAGAGCTTATTTATTTTGTATGTGTAACTGTCCTTTCTCGTTTGCATGCTGACAGCCTCTTATTACATAATAATGTCAATTCATTTAGCAAATCTGTTCTGCCTTAATTTCCTTGCAGTTTTATTGTGGATGCTCACTGCTGCCTGCATCAAGGTAGGGCGGCCACAGATCGCCCGAAGAGCAATCGAACTTGCAGAGAGCCGCCTTCTAAAAGACAATTGGCCAGAGTACTACGACGGAAAACTAGGAAGGTACGTTGGAAAACAAGCAAGAAAATTCCAGACATGGTCAATTGGAGGATATCTTGTGGCCAAAATGATGTTGGAAGACCCATCTCATTTGGGTATGATCTCATTGGAAGAAGACAAGCAGATGAAGCCGATTCTCAAGAGATCAAGCTCATGGACTTGCTAAGACAGAAAGCGGTCCATCGGTCAAATTTATAGTTTTTGCCTTTTATTTTTGCCACGATTGTTTGTAGGATGTTGTCGTTTGCAGGAAAAAAGAAGAAAGATGGGTTTGAATGTGTACATTATGAGAGGCATCTCGCTTTTCAAATAAAAAATGGAACATTTGACTATCCTTCCTTGACTTTTAGATGACTAGGTCCTCGGTAAAGCCTGCCCTTTTGTTTTCCTATCCTTATATATATTGGCAGCGGACGTGGAAATGGATGGTATAAAAGACCTGTCCAGACGGCGGGATGGGGCCTGAATTGGTTTGCCTCACTTTTGTCTCGAGGGCGGCCATGTCGGATTTGGGCAACTCTGAGTTTCTTACTGTGCGTACCTAAAAGCGTAACCAAGAAAAAACCATGACTTTGTTTCCTGCCAAAGACGTAATTCTTTTGAATGGTAGTAAGAAATTTCTAAGTTGAAAATATTATTTTCTTATAACAACAACGCAAAGCGGACGAGTTGCGAGCCGAAGCCCCATTTCGTCTACACTATTTTCTCTGATACAAGAACGAATTCCAATTCGAGCCCTTGTCATTTCGGGGAAAGCAGACGAGGGATTTTACATTCCATATTGATGTCTCTTGTAACTAGAGCCACCATGAACAAACAACCTAACTCTGGACCTGATCAGTCATCGGGCTGGGCATGAACCGGTTTCATTAGCACCCTGCCAGGTGATTGTTGAGTCTAAGAACTTCTTGGATCAAGCAACAAGAAAACCAAGCACTTCCGCCAACAGGTGAATAGCCTCAGTATCAAATCATGTTTCAACAGTTATATACGTCAAGTATAAAATACTTATTCAAGTACCTTTCATACGATCTTTGCAACGATGGGATTGATTTAAAAGCTCCTGGTTACATGACGAAATACTCGATAATTTGAATCCTGTGTAGTTTCGGGAAGTCAATCATCCGCTATAAGCTACAAAATCATTCTTTTAGTTTCCTTCTTTGCCTAATACCGGATTACCCTCTCTTTATTTTCTAATAACAACTTCCTCTTCTTGATGGTCCTGAGATGCTACCTGCAAGTCTCGCATAGGAGGGAATATCCTTTCTTCGGACATGAGACACACATATCCATCTCTGGTTCCCAGAACATGTCCATGAGCACCATACTCCTAATTTCTTCAACTGTTCGACGAATATCAAACTGTCGTTTCTCTTGAATGCCTACCCCATCCTCATGTTTTCTCTGCAAACCAACGAAGAAAGTGCGGTTTGGACTCTGCTTTGTTGGGTCTGAGTACTCAATGGGATATGGATGACAAAGTAACATTCCTGATGTGTCCCGCTCAATTTTGGTACCAAACTGCATCAACTGGGTTTCAACCCAGTTCTTCCATCTGCTCATATCATCAGCATTAGCTGCAACAATGTCTATTTGCAGATAATTCTTATACAACTCAAAGAAATGAATTGGCTCAAAGAGAGCATCCCACCGAACTTCAATCACCTGGATCTGCTCACAGATTTCGCTATTCTCCTGAAATATTCTAAGTATTACATGCATAAGTACCTGTAGAAACATTGCAGCCTGAATTCATGCATGGGTAAGCAGGAGTTATAATTGGCATACGATCAGTACGAGGAACCCACCCTGGCAAACCATTTTCACGGTCTTCTATAGGAGATAAAAACACAGGATTTGGCCACCTTCATTGTGTATACAGCCTAAAAAACTGGGAAACTAGCATACTGGGAACTGCATTGGGATAGAGTTGGCAAAGACGGGCAACCAAGATAGCCCAACTATCACCACCAAGGAATCCCATATTATGTGAATAGACACCCTGCCTTCTAGCCCAAAACATCATACACCTCAAAGTCATACAGAAGTATTCAACGTTAGGAACCAATCCGATAATTTGAATTGCATACCTACATTTGCAAAGACTCTGTAGAGTGGGCTCATCAACATTATACAAGATGGATACATCAGTGATATCCAAGTTTTTCTGGAATGTTCAAAAGAGAGACTCTAGCATAAAGGAGATGGATTGATATTCCAGAGAGCTTGAACTTCAGCAATTCGAACAGTTCGTATTTCAGTCACTTCCTCTGTTTCCACTAATACGTTATGCAAAATAATTAAGAAATCTTCCTCCCAATTCACATAAGATGGCCCGACACACAAGACCTCTATGTCTTCTTGAGGGCCATGGATGCCTACGCAGTAAGATCCAAAGGTGAATATGATTGCTTTTGCATCCTCTACTATTTGAACAGGGTAACCCTTTTGGCGGCTTAGCTGCTTGACCCAAGCTTTTACAATCTGATCAATGCAACCAAGAACTTGCTCCTTTTTTATGGAGTCTTCATTGCTTTCATATAATCCATAATCTACCATTAATTTCTGTAAATTCAGGTTATTGCCAATATCGGCCTCTGTGGGCTCTGCCAAGGAGAGTGGTGGAGTCAGACCATAATACCTGGAAGCATTCCCTTCCGATGAATAGTTGCTCTCCAACTTTGCCATTTATCCACTGAAAGCAAACAACAATCTGCTCCCAACAAATACACGAAAGGGCAAACTTAAAGAGTCCTTTGTAGCCAACTAGGAAAACACAAATGCTTTTCACTCTTTACACAACACAGTGTTAAAACAGAATTCAGAAAATCGTAATCAAGATCTGAACCATTTACCATCTCCTCAACGCAGATTGAAGCTCCTTCAAACAATTGTGATAAATTACAAATAAATTATGATAAATTAACTATTTTCTATACTTAATAGATACTTATATATATATATATATATATATATATATATATATATATATATATATATATATATATTTATATTTATATATATACTTATATATATATATATATTTATATTTATATTTATATATATACTTATATTTATATATATATATATATATATATATACAACTTCTAGATAAGAAATTCAATAATTGAAATTTTAGATATTTAAAAATATCATATTCGGTATTTTCTCTTAGTGTCAATGGAAACATTAAGAAAGGGGTCAACAAAACAAACATTTTTGTTACTTATTGGGTATTATTGAATTTTATTAAATTAAAATTCAGTTAACGAATCTTTTTAGATATAAAATTTGATTGAAGGGTGTTTAATTGTTTTGGATATTTTTCATAAACAATATATCACTTAAATGTGGTTAAAAGGGTTTATTCTTAAATTATCTTAACTCATTTTTTAATATCTTTATTATTTTTCATTTATTGTAAAAAAAGACGACATAATAAAAAATACAAGGGTTAAAAGCTCTGTATCCATGTAATAGAATAATAGCACAAATGATTTGTTGAATTTATGAAAAAAGGGAAATTTTCATTGACTTGATGTAATTTGAGTATAATGAGCGTCTATTTATAATACAAAACAAATAGAATCCAATTATAATTAAATTAACTTTATCCCAATTACAACCAAAGTTAAACACTAAGAAGATAACTTTTAGAGCAATTAAACAATTTAACATAAATAGAAAACCAACGTAACTAAAACACACTTAATTGAGACTATTTTGTGAGACCTCCACCTGTGAGACTCATGCACAATTTCACCATATTAAGTATGACTATGTGAGACTTTTTAGTGTGAGATTTATGTAAAATTCTTCTATATATGTTTTTCAACACAATCATATATTGTAAATAGTATATGATGTTGCAACGGGCACACTATTGCAAGTTGCAACTACAAGTGCACGTAAAAGTTAAGCAGTATACGATTTAATAATTAGTAGTGGAGATAAGTAAAATTTTTGAAAACTTGAACCCGACCACGAACCTCAACTTTGAAAAAAACCTGAACAATCTTCATCCCCTAAACCTTGTTCCCATCTTCCATACTCTTGCCGATGGTGCATACCATTTATTGAATATTTATAAAAATAATTATTATAGATAAATAAAAACAACTCACATGAGTTTTTTCCCAACTATGTTTCTACCTTATGCTTAAAAAAAAAACTAAACCTAGGTTTTTAAAAAATAAAAAACCTAAACCTAGGTTTTTTGAGTTGGGCCAAAGTAAGTATGACCAATCTTAGGTGAGTTACACTGAGTCAACTGAGGACCATTTCTATTAAGTCAAACTAGTCTCTTTTTTGAAAAATTTTAATGTATCGATTGAATAGCATTGATCATGCCATGTTTGCAATTATCGACGTTAGTCCCCGATTTTGTTAAAAATTTTAATGTATCGATTGAACAGCGTTGATCATGCCATGTTTGCAATTATCGACGTTAGTCCCCGATTCTGTTATACCGAAGGCTTTAAAAGGCACTTGAGTGGGTGTGGTCGTGTGTTTACGATCGATTTCTTCTCCTTCTTCCTCTGCACGAGCTTCAAGAACAGAGAGCGAGACAACAACCGAGCTTAGAGCAAGGTGAGGACTCGACCTCAATATTGTTGAGTAATGTGGAGTCTGGTCCACACGACTCGATTAGGTGGGCCAAGGGACACGAAGAACCACTCTGATTTCTCTAGCGTGTGTTGTACTCAAGACATTGAATGAAGGGCATTTCTCTTGGTGGATGATTTTTACTCTTCAGTACTTAGAAATACAGCAAAAAAAAACATGGTAATCCCTCGGGGCTCACAGAGAGCGTTCGGAAGAAGCTTGGAGTCTCGGCGCTAGGAGAAAAACAGAGGAGTTTGAGGGATTCGAAAGTGAGAGGGCTCAAAGGCAACGCTCGTACCCGAAAGCGAGGAGTGAGAAGGGTCGAGTGACTCCGATGCCTTTGCCAGAAGAGAGAGTTTGTGGGACTCTCGTTGTTACCGGAATAGAGCGACGATGACGTTGTTGCCAGAGAAGAGAGAGTCGTGGAGGCTCGACACTCGACAATGTGAGCACAGCCACTCGATGCTGTTGCCGAAGAAGAGAGCCGTGGAGGCTCGGGACTTGGCATCGTGAGCACTGCCGCTCGGATCTGTGGTCGGAGCAGAGCAGGTTCAGGTCACGGCGAGAAACAGAGAGAGAGGCTCAGGACTTACAAAATCTGAGCTTATGGTTCTGAACGAGTGGGAGCTGACTTTTCGTGTTTCTCGGAAATAGGGTATCTCTTGCTCGGGAATTACAGTGAGAGAGTCCCTTACAGAGAAGCGCTCTCTGAACTCTCTCGGGATTTCGTATCGGTGCCTGGGTGTGCCCCAGGAAGACGAAACTTCGGTCTTGTCGGGATTCAGCACTGCTGCTAGTAGAGGCAGTTGGGAGGCTTTCTGGTGATGCTACTGGTAGAGACAGCAGGGAGACGTTCCGGTGATGCTGCTTATAGAGGCAGTAGGGAAGCATTCTGGTGCTGCTAGTAGAGGAAGCAAGGAGAGGTGATTTTGCATCGTTCTGGAAGAGAGGCTCTCGACACCCGTCACTGTTGTTACAGAGAACTCTCTGGACTTGTTGTAATGGTGAGGTTGTGTATTGCTATGAGTAAAAACCTTATTAAGATTCTTCAACATAATAATTTTTTTTGCAGCTCCTGTGGATGTAGGCAATTTGTCGAACTACATAAATCTTTGTGTCGTGCGTGGTTACCGCTTACTATTGTCATCATCGATTTTTCCCTAACAACTGGTATCAGAGTAGAGGTTCGGATCTAAGGGAAAACTATGGCTGGAGAGAGACGAGAAGATTGTGTACAAGGACACCGTGCAGTGCAGAGATGCGAGTGACAGGGAGAGTGGGTCCAGTGCACCCACTCCTATTATTCCGCAGTTAGATCCAGAGTCGTCTACTCCTACTGCTACAGTTCGCAGTTGGTGGAGAACTGCATAGTTACGAAAAAACCTTGCAAGATAAAAATTCTAGCAAGTGGGAGCTGGCCACAAAGGGTGTTACCCTTGAGAAACTGAAGTTGTGCACAACTTTAGTTGGTCTTCTAGCATGAAGACAATAGTGAGTTGCAGAGGTAGAGGATGTCATGTTTAAGGAAGAGGGCAAAACAATTGGGTGTACCAATCTCCAAGTGGGAGAATTATTGAGTAATGTGGAGTCTGTCCACACGGCTCGAGTAGGTGGGCCCAAGGGGCACGGAGGACCACTCTGATTTCTCTAGCACGTGTTGTACTCAAGACATTGAATGAAGGTCATTTATCTTGGTCAATGATTTTTACTCTTTGAGACTTACATAGACAACGAAAAAACAAGGTAATCCCTCGGGACTCACATAGAGCATTCGGAAGAAGCTCGGGACTCTCGGCACCGGGAGAAAAGCAAAGGAGCTTGAGGGACTCTAGGCGCACGGAGAAAAACAGAGGGGTTTGAGGAACCCAGAAGAGAGGGCTCAGAGGCAACACTCGGACCCGGAAGAGAGAGTGCTCTGGGGCAACGCTCGGACCCAGAAGTGAGGAGGCTCGAGCGACGGAAGAGAGAGTCTATGGGATTCTCGTTGTTGCCGAAACAAAATGACATCGACGTTGTTGCTGGAGAAGAGAGAGTCGTGGAGGCTCGGGACTCGGTACCATGACCACTGCCGCTCGACGCTGTTGCCGGAGATGAGAGAGCCGTGGAGGCTCAGGACTCAGCATCGTAAGCACTGCCGCTCAGCACTACGGTCAGAGCAGAGCAGGTTCGGGTCACGACGAGAAACAGAGAGAGAGGCTCAGGACATACAGAAACTGAGTTTGGGGTTCTGAACGAGTGGGAGTTGGGTTTTCATGTTTCCCGAGAACAGGGGATCTCTCGCTTGGGAATCAAAGTGAGAGAGTCTACAAAGAAGCAATCTCGGAACTCTCTCAGGATTTTGTATCGGTGCGTGGGTGTGCGCCAGGAAGACGAAGCAGCTGTGAGAAGCTTCGGTCTCGCCGGGATTCGGCGCTGCTACTGGTAGAGGCAGTAGTGAGGCATTCTGATGATGTTGCTGGTAGAGGCAATAGGGAGGCTTTTCGGTGATGCTGCTGGTAGAGGCAGTAGGGAGGCGTTCTGGTGATGTTGGTAGAGGTAGCAGGGAGGCATTTCAGTGCTGCTGGTAGAGGCAGCAGGGAGAGGTGATTCCGCGTCGTTCTAGAAGAGAGGCTCTCGACACCCGTCACTGTTGTTACAAAGAACTCTCTAGACTCGTTGGAACAGTGAGGTTGTGTATTGCTTTGAGTAAAAACCTTATTGCGATTCCTCAACATAATAAAATCTTCTGTGGCCCCCGTGGATGTAGGCAATTTGCTGAACCACGTAAATCTTTGTGTCGTGTGTGGTTACCGCTTACTATTGTCATCATTGATTTTTCCCTAACAAATATCTCTCGCTCTTCCTATCTTGCTAATCTCTGACGAGTGGCTTTGGTATGATTGTGGTTTTTCCCTTGTTTTTTGTTTTTATTTATTGGAGACATTCAGCTATTCAATGCTCCGTTTCATTTTTTGGTTCTTTCTTGCTTCTGTTTTCTTTCTCTTCTTCGGTCTTTGATTTATGCTTTTAATTGTTTTTCTTACCTAACATAATGATTTATGATTCTCCTCCATCACCCTTCGTCCCTCAACTAGACCTCCCAGGCCTCAACAACGCAAGAACTCGAACTCAGTGTCTCTCACTATCTCTTTCGTTTCCAAAAAGGTCGACCGATTTTGAGTAAAACTTTTTGGAGATGAAAGAGATGTTGCGAGGCGTTGAGTTCTTGGAAGGCGCACGTCGTCAGTGTTTCTCTTTGTGATCTTCCTTCATTACAATTGGCATTATGGATTGGGAGCGACGTGAACAACCTTGACTATGTTTTTCTTCTTCTTTTTCATCTTCCGGGTATTTAACATTATTCATATTTCGCGTACACTCTCTCTTTCAACGCTTATTTCTTCTCTATCTTTTTCATTTTTATAATTCTTGGTGCCATTGTCAAGAGGTTGGCCAATGCAACCTAACAGACTAGTCGTTTAAGTGCAGAAAGCCAACCTACTCAGGAGAGGTGGACTGGAACGACCTCTGACAGCCACCCCGCCCCTTACCGCTCCCCGCGGGATTAGAAGGCAGGAAGTGCCAGACTCGGCTCCGATACCATGTCAAGTGGTTGGCCAATGCAACCTAACAGACTAGTTGTTTAAGTGCGGAAAGCCAACCTACTCAAGAGAGGTGGACCAGAATCACCTTTGACAACCATGAAGTGCCGTAACACCGTAACAACCTTGATTGCATTCGTCTTCTTCTTCTTCCAGGTATTTAACATTATTAATTTTTAGTGTACACTCTCTCTTTTAATGCTTCTTTCTATAGAATATAGGAATGAAGAATAATATTACCGTAATTATTATTGATCAGGTGTAAACTATTTATAGAATTATACAGAGAGATTGTAGGTGATTAAGACTCTACAATTTAAGTTTATCTCTAATTCAAACACTAGTTATCTTTATCTCTATCATTATCCTTATATATATCACTACGTTTATCTCTATCTCTATCATGCCCCTGCAAGTTGGAGCTCCAACAAGAGAGTCCAATCTTGATCTTCAAAAAGAATGTTCTTGGAAGTGGTTTGGAGAGAGCAGTGGCATAGGAGGCGACTGGTGCTGACGGAATTTCATCGTCAGGTGGCAGAGCAGCGACATTGGAGGAGGCTAGTGCGGATGGAATTGCATCATTCGATGGAAGAGCAGCGACACTGGAGGCGGTTGGTGCGGACGAAATTTCATTGTCAGGTGGCAGAGCAGCGACATTGGAGGCGGCTGGTGTGGATGGAATTGCATCGTCTAATGGAAGAGTAGCAGCACTAGAGGCGGCTGGCGTAGACGGAATTGCATCGTCCGGCGGAAGAGCAGCGACACTAGAGGCGGTTGGTACGGACGAAGCATCGTTTGGTGGAAAGACAACGGCTGGGGCGAACGGAATCACATCGTCCAGATAGGATGAAGAGGTTCTTGATTGAGGATTTTTTTTTTTGTAATAAAAAAAAATGTCACACGTGCGAAAGCTCACGTGCGAATTCGCACGTATGTGCGCTGGATGGAGCATCCAAGGGGGGAAAATTTCCCCCCTTGAACTTAGGCCATCTCGGTGCTGCTGAAACGGGCGTCGGGAGGCTGGGGGGTGGTCAGTGCTGTGCCCAGAGGGGAGAACGGCGGCAAGCGGCAACGGAGTCAACCTTATTCCGGCGGTAAATCGGTGACGAGAGAAGAGAGAAGGAAGATTTGCGGGTTCTGTGCGGTGCTGGCTATGTGGTTGCCGACAGAGCTAATAGTGTCAAGCGGTAGTGGGGCGACGAGGACATTGGGCAACAATAGAGTGATTTCTGGAGGTAGTGTCGAGAGAGATGACTTTGGAGAGACGAGGGGTTCGACACGAGCGGGGGGGGGGGGGGGTGCAGCTGGGAGGCGTTCCCGTGATGCTGCTGGTAGAGGCAACAGGGAGGCGTTCCCGTGATGCTGCTGGTAGAGGCAGCAGTGAGGCATTCTGGTGCTGTTGGTAGAGGCAGTAAGGAGAGGTGATTTCACGTCGTTCTGGAAGAGAGGCTCTCGACACCCGTCACTGTTGCTACAGAGAACTCTCTGGGCTTGTTGTAACGGTGAGGTTGTGTACTATTGTGAGTAAAAACTTTATTGAGATTCATCAACATAATAAAATCTTCTGCAACTCCTCTGGATGTAGGCAATTTTTTGAACCACGTAAATCTTTATGTCGTGCGTGGTTACCGCTTCCTATTGTCATTATCGATTTTTCCCTAAAAAATCTCTCGCTCTTCCTATTTTTCTAATCTCTGAGGGGTGGCTTGGGTATGATTGTGGTTCTTCCTTTGTTTTTTGTTTTTATTTATTGGAGACATTCAGCTATACAATGCTCCGTTTCGTTTTTTGGTTCTTTCTTGCTTCTGTTTTCTTTCTCTTCTCCTGTCTTTGATTTATGCTTTTATTTGTTTTTCTTACCTATTTTTCTTACCTAACAAAATGATCTATGATTCTCCTCCATCACCCTTTGTCCCTCGTCCAGACCTCCCAGACCTCAACAGCGCAAGAACTTGAACTCAATGTCTCTCGCTATCTCTTTCGTCTCCAAAAAGGTCGAACTATTTATAGTAAAACTTTTTGGAGATAAAAGAGATGGTGAGAGGCGTTGAGTTCTTGGAAGGCACGCGTCATCAGTGTTTCTCTTTGTGATCTTCCTTTATTGCAATTGGAATTATGCATTGGGAACGACGTGAACAACCTTGATTATGTCCTTCTTCTTCTTCTTCCAAGTACTTAACATTATCCAAATTTCGCTTACACTCTTTCTTTCAACCCTTCTTTCTTCTTTATCTTTTTTTTTTTTATAATTCTTGGTGCCATTGTCAAGAGGTTGGGCAATTCAACCTAAGAGACTAGTCGTTTAAGTGCGAAAAACCAACCTATTCAAGAGAGGTGGACCGGAACCTCCTCTAACAGCCACCCCACCTCTTACCGCTCCCCGTGGGATTCGAAGGTAGGACGTGCTGGATCTGGCTCCGATACCATATCAAGGGGTTGGTCAATGCAACCTAAAAGACTAGTCTTAAGTGCGGAAAACCAACCTACTCAAGACAGTTGGACCGGAACCACCTTTGACAGCCATGCAGTGCCGCAACGCCGTAACATCCTTGACTACGTTCGTCTTCTTCTTCTTCCAGGTATTTAACATTATTCATATTTCGCGTACACTCTCTCTTTCAATGCTTCTTTCTATAGAATATAGGAATGAAGAATAATATTGTCGTAACTATTATTAATCAGATGTGAACTATGTATAGAATTATACAGAAAGATTGTAGGTGATTAGGACTCTACAAGTTGAGTTTATTTCTAATTCAAACACTAGTTATCTTCATTTTTATCATTATCTTTATATATATCACTATGTTTATCTCTATCTCTATCATGCCCTTGCAAGATGGAATCCAACAGGAGAGTCTAATCTTGATCTTCAAAAAGAATGTTCTTGGAAGTGGTTTGGAGAGAGCAGCGGCATTGAAGGCGGCTGGTGCGGATGGAATTTCATCGTCAGGTGGCAAAGCAACGACACTGGAGGCAATTGCTGCAGACGGAATTGCATCATCCGTTGGAAGAGCAGCGGCACTGGAGGCGGTTGGTGTGGACAAAATTTCATCGTCAGGTGGCAAACCAACATCACTGGAGGCGACTGGTGCGAACGGAATTGCACTGTCCGATGGAAGAGTAACGACACTAGAGGTGGCTGGAGGGACGAAATTGCTTCTTTTGCTGGAAGAGCAATGACACTCAGACGGAATTTCATCGTTCGGTGGCAAGACAAACGTTGGGGCGGACGGAATCACATTGTCCGAATAGGATGAAGAGGTTCTTGATTGAGATTTTTTTTTTTTAATAAAAAAAATGCCACCCATGCTAAAGCCCAAGTGCGAATTCGCACGTACGTTCGTGGGACGGCACATCCAAGGGGAAAAAATAATTTTCACCCTTGAAATTAGGTCGTCTCGGTGCTGCCAAGACGGGCGTCGTGAGGCTGGGGGTGGATGGTGCTGTTGTTGGAGGGGCGAATGGCGGCAAGCGGTAGCAGAGTCGACCTTATTCCGGCGGTAAATCGACGACGATAGAAGAGAGAAGGAAGATTAGGGGGTTCTGTGCAGCGTTGGCTGTGTGGTTGCCGGCAGAGCTGACAGTGGAGGCATAAGGCGGTAGCAGGGCGACGGGAGAGTGATTTTCCGGAGATAGCGTCAGTAGAGATGACTTTGGAGAGACGAGGGGTTCGGTGTGTGTGTGTGTGTGTGGGGGGCGGGGTGGTGGAGGAGGGGGAGAGAACTCTTGGCTTGATCGACAAGCTCGGGGTGGTCTGTATTGTGGACGTCGGGGCGAACAACGGTGGCTTCGAAGGGAGGAGGGAAAAATAGGTCGGGGTAGAGACAGAACAAGGCTGAGCGGCGACTGGGGAACAACACAAGCGTCGACTGAAACAGAGCCTTTGGAGAAAAACACAGAACGGAGGAGCTCTGCACGGGGTAACAAAAGGTGGCGACAGTTTTTTTTTTAATAAAAAAATATTGCACGTGCGAGTTCGCATGCTGCGCATCCAATGGGGGGAAATAATTCCCCCCTTGAACTTAGGTTGTCTTGGTACTGCCGAGATTGGGGGGGGGGGTGTGCTCTGATTGGCTTGGGGTTGTCAGCATTGACTACGGCTAGAAAATACACCCAAAAGACCGATATGTTTAGTGCGGAAAGTTACCACTTACAAGAGTGGACGGAACTACTCTGACATCCACCCTACCCATTTTTGACTGCCTCTCACGGGATTCGAATGTGGGACGTGGCGTGCCCAGCTCTGATACTATCACAGCGGCCAACCAATACACCCAAAAGACCGATCTGTTAGGTGCGGAGAAACTATCACATACAATAGTGGACGAAACTACTCTAACACCCACCCCACCCATTTTTGACCGCCTCTCACGGCATTTGAACACAAGATGTAACATGCCACGCTCTGATACCATGACAGCGGCTAGCCAATAGACCCAAAAGATTGATCTGTTAGGTGCGTAAAACTATCGCCTACAAGAGTGGACGGAACCACTCTAACAAGCGTTGTGGCCGGAGGGGTGAATGGCAACGACGATGAGCGACAGGTGGCAGCGGGGTGGACCGATTTCGGAGGGGGAGAGAACTCTTGGCTTGATCGACAAGCTCGGGGTGGTCTGTATTGTGGACGTCGGGGCGAACAACGGTGGCTTCGAAGGGAGGAGGGAAAAATAGGTCGGGGTAGAGACAGAACAAGGCTGAGCGGCGACTGGGGAACAACACAAGCGTCGACTGAAACAGAGCCTTTGGAGAAAAACACAGAACGGAGGAGCTCTGCACGGGGTAACAAAAGGTGGCGACAGTTTTTTTTTTAATAAAAAAATATTGCACGTGCGAGTTCGCATGCTGCGCATCCAATGGGGGGAAATAATTCCCCCCTTGAACTTAGGTTGTCTTGGTACTGCCGAGATTGGGGGGGGGGGGGGGGGGGGGGGGGAGGGGGGGGGGGGTGCTCTGATTGGCTTGGGGTTGTCAGCATTGACTACGGCTAGAAAATACACCCAAAAGACCGATATGTTTAGTGCGGAAAGTTACCACTTACAAGAGTGGACGGAACTACTCTGACATCCACCCTACCCATTTTTGACTGCCTCTCACGGGATTCGAATGTGGGACGTGGCGTGCCCAGCTCTGATACTATCACAGCGGCCAGCCAATACACCCAAAAGATCGATCTGTTAGGTGCGGAGAACTATCACATACAATAGTGGACGAAACTACTCTAACACCCACCCCACCCATTTTTGACCGCCTCTCACGGCATTTGAACACAAGATGTAACATGCCACGCTCTGATACCATGACAACGGCTAGCCAATAGACCCAAAAGATTGATCTGTTAGGTGCGTAAAACTATCGCCTACAAGAGTGGACGGAACCACTCTAACAGGCGTTGTGGCCGGAGGGGTGAATGGCAACGACGATGAGCGACAGGTGGCAGCGGGGTGGACCGATTTCGGAGTTAAATCGTCAACAAGAGAAGAGAGAAGGAAGAGCAAGGGGTTCTGTGTGGCATCGGCTGGCTAGGGGCAGTCGACACTTGGCGGAGGGGTGAATGACGGTGGCGAGACGGAACAACAGTGTTGGCATCAGCAAGACTGAACCGCGTCGAGAGGAGACCGAAGGAAGCACTTGTGGCACTAACGAGCGTGGTTTTCGGCAGAGCGGATGCAGGCGGCAGCGACAGCGGAAACGATGGACGACAATGGCAAAGGGGAGTCGACGACGAGGACGTCGGGCGACAACGACATGAGAGATGAACTATTCGTTGCGGGAAGTTGCTGGCAATGGGCAACAAGCGGTAGGGTAACTGTGACGGATGGAGGTGCGGCTCAATGGCGACAAAGCGCAGGAAGCGGTAGCGGGGGGGGGGGGGGGGTTGGTGCTTTGTCAGGCTCTGCTATGAAGGGTAAAGATTTTTTTTCTTCTTCAAAATACCTCTGTCGAAATTCTACGGAGAAAGGGAAAGAAAATACTAGATATGGGCGGTGGTAGTGGGCTGCAGCTACAGAGGCTGCTTCCAATAAGGATTTCTAGCGACGACAGACTGGTTCTGATTAATTGATTGGAAGCTCTGATACCATATAAAATATAGGAATAAATAATAATATTACCGTAATTATTATTGATCAGGTGTAAACTATTTATAGAATGATACAGAAAGATTGGAGGTAATCAGACTCTACAATTTGAGTCTTTCTTTAATTCAAACACTAATTATCTTTATCTCTATCAGTATTTTTATTTTCTTTTATTCGTCCGTGATTCGTAACAACCACGGCGTTTCTTTATTCTCTTCAAGGCAACGTTATTTATATTTCGACCTTTCTTTCTTCGCTATATTTTTCGCCGCGGTGCCGTTGCCGCTCTTTCAATGCATTCCTTTTCGTCCTCTGTTCTTTTGCTTATCGTCAGCTCTGTATTTTCTGTTCTTTTCTTTCTCTTCCGGTGCTCAATTTTCTGTGTTTCCTTTTGGTTTTTTTTTTTTTCGTTAGCGCCTTTAAGAAATTCTTCGTTTTATCTTCTTCTTCCTTTCTGTTATGTTTTCTTTCTTCCACCGTCTTCCAGTACTGTATTTATTTTTCTTGATGCCAAATAGCGAGATCAACATCGAAAGAGTGATCTCTCATCCCCCTCCTTCGTCCTTCCACCTCCCTCATGAGCCGAGAACAGTTAGCGAGTATGTAAGAAAACCCCAAAATTTCCCTGGCGGCTTCAACAAGGCAAGAAATCGATCGAATTCGATATCGCTAGCGTTCTGTTTTTTTCTCCGATGAGACCCGAAACTGTCTCGGTAAGAGTGTTTTGGTTATCATGGTTGCGTATTTACAACCAGTGTTTTGTGACCCAGACTCCTGGTCAAGCTATTTAAGTTGGGTTGGTTCACCCAAATCCAAAGGCCCAAGAATCCCTCGTGAGTTAATTCGGTGAATTTTAGGTTAATCGTGCAAATAAGACTTGGATTATTCTTCGTAAAAGTGAAAATAATAAATTCTTAACCATTTTTTTGAAAATTTACTTGCAGAATGCGAATTCCTGGAGATGTTTCTACCAACACCGATTTGGTCTGTTTGGACTCAATTTGAGCTGTGACATCGTTTGATAGGGGTCCACAGGATCCCGCTTCTCAATGCTGTCCGCCCCTTTCTCTATTTCCAACTCCCAACCCACCGCCTCACCTGTCACTAGTCACCTATGTTGAAGCTCAGAGCTACTCCCTTCCTCAAATAAGATTTAGTTCCAGTCTCAGAGGAATCTGGTTAGAGCGGACCGGTTCTTACAAGCGTCTTTAACTTTGATAGCTGGAATGTTCCTCGGATTAGACGGAATAAAAAAAGTTTTTGGATGGGAGGCTCATGGATGAAAACCCTTTTGCCCTGGACGAGACGGAATTCGGTCTCCCAAATTGTTTTGACTTCCGGTTTCCCCGAGTCTCACAAGAGATCGAAAGAACCGCGAGAAATGAACGTTGATTGAAGAGGTAGGCGAAATTGAGATTTGTGGCTTCGTGATTCGTTATGTGAGTCTGGCCTGGTGTATCGTAAACTCTTATCCGCTCCCTGGACAATTATATTTTTATACAATTTTTTCCCCGCGTGATTCTTTTGTTATCTTTCTTCAGTTGCTGAATGCGTGGTAAAGCTAATTTTGATAAAATTAGTTTGCATACGTCTGTTTTGGTTATTGAAATTCCTTGCAGCTCTCACTTCTCTCATGGAATTTCATCTGGTTACTCTTTACAGAATGCGCGGATTCAGAGTTGAATTTTGCATTTGCCTGTGAAAGGAAGAAATTACCGGTCCGGATTTCTGGTTTTAATCCAATCTGGGGTTTTCGGAAATACTTCACGGTCTCAATAGTAATAAACCCTTGGAGATTCTTCCATGGAACTTAGTTTCTCAGGACGTGGAACTTGTGAATCAGATATGATTTCTTCTTGGGAACTGCTTCCAAATCACATTTGGGAAACTATTCTCTCTTATCTCCCTATCTCCACCCTATTTCCGATGAAAGCTGTCTCCAAAAGGTTTAATTCCCTCATCCAGTCCCATTCTTTTCGTGTTGCTTATGCACAGGTATCGCATCCAGACCTCTATTTCGTTCTGTTTGCTGATTTTTACCGCAAAGACGTTGCTGCTGCATATAATCCAATAGAAAACAAATGGGTTTTGCTTCCTCTATCGTTCTTTTCACCTTCTTCTCCGACCACTTGCTGCAAGCTCCAATGTGCTCTAGTCTCTAGCGGGGCCCTTGTTTTGGCTGAAGATAGAAACGGTTCAATGGTTGTAGCTAATCTTTTCACGAAAAACTACAAAAGCATCCCCCCAGTGATACCTTCAATGACTACTCAACCCTATGTGATTGCCATTATCGATCTACATTCTTCGTTCAAGATCCTTGCTGTCAGTAATGCTGACAGAATTTACTCTCAGATGTATGACTCAGAAACAAATTCTTGGAGGGTAACAGGAATGCACAAGGGACGCTTTGCAATGTTGGGCAGCGCTGTTTATCTGGATGATTTTTTTTTCTGCTTAACTCATGGTCCAGACAAACTTTTGTACTTTGAATTGAGTTCTGGCCTATGGGGCTCCATCAATGTGGCTATTCCAAGTGTTGTTTGTTCGCATTTACTCAAGCATCAGGAGGCTTTGGTTTTGGTTGGAGGGATTGAGGAGCTTGGTGTGATGAAGAGAATTGGGATTTGGGAACTTGATAATGTTGAGAGGCAGTGGAGATTAATCTGTTTCATGCCAGACCATTTGTTTTCTAAATTGGGGCATGGAAACTTCAGCCACTTCAATGTGGTTGATCGCCAGGGAAAAATTTGTTTCTGTAAGAGAGGGTCTGCACTTGTTCTGATGTATGACTTACTGGAAAAGATGTGGTGGTGGCTCCCTCCTTGTCCCCTAGGAAGTTGGCTGGGTATGAATTCATGGTTTGGGCATGCTTTGGAGCCGCGAATTGATGTACTCATTTGAAATATCTGCATCTGGTTCTGCGCGATCATGGTCTCAGCTATGCTTCATGGTGTGAATATTCTACATTTTCTATGTTAACAATGTTGTTGCAACTCCAGTTGCTATGAATCCTATGACTTGTTCATTCTCAATTGCAAGAAATTTTTTGTAGTTGCTGCTCCATTTTTGAATTCATGGTTTGGTCATGCTGTGGAGCCGCGAATTGATGTACTCATTTGAAATTTCTGGATCTGGTTCTGCGTGATCATGGTCACAGCTATGCTTCATGGTGTGAATATTCTACATTTTCTATGTTAACAATGTTGTTGCAACTCCAGTTGCTATGAATCCTATGACTTGTTCATTCTCAATTGCAAGAAATTTTTTGTAGTTGCTGCTCCATTTTTGAATTCATGGTTTGGTCATGCTGTGGAGCCGCGAATTGATGTACTCATTTGAAATTTCTGGATCTGGTTCTGCTCGATGATGGTTACAGCTATGCTTCATGGTGTGAATATTCTACATTTTCTATGTTAGCAATGTTGTTGCAACTCCAGTTGCTATGAATCCTATGATTTGTTCATTCTCAATTGCAAGAATTTTTTTGTAGTTGCTGCTCCATTTTTGTTTACAACGATAAAATGCAAATTCACTGGTTGATTGGTTACAAATGGCAGTTGTTTTACTAATTTGAGGTATGTGTAATAGAATAACTGTAATAGTTAATTCTAACTGACTGAGAGCTATATGGTGATATTTTGGTTTATACTGTCAAGAGGCTTGACTTCCATAACTTAGATTACTTCAGAAACAAACTAATCCAATAAAGTTCAAGTGGGATGTGTTCCAGTGAGTTCGGCAGAGTCCTTTAATATCTAACACTGGAATCAAAAGTAAGGCTTGTTTCAAATGCATTTTTTGTTTGTAGTTAGTATTTGGAGTTTTTTTTTGGGACTTCCCAGTCTGATTCTTCTGCACTATTTGGTATGCACTTATCTTCTTGAACAATATCCTTGTAGATTGAGTGATTCATGTGCAAAGCCATAGTAAAAATTCGAAGGAATTGTGCGCTTCAGAATGGTAAGAATTTATTGTAGGGTAGACAGCAAAAAACGGAAGCATTAAAATTAAAAGTAAAGACTTGGTTTTTGGATATGATGGTTTCAGGTGTGAATGTTTGAGATGAGTGAAAATTTATGGAGAGGAAGAAGAATTAGAAAGAGATGGTGTTGTTAAAACATACCTTGTCTATTTGATCTGCCTTTGTGCTCCTTAGGATACACAGCAGCACTCTTTAATTTAGTGCTGATGCTAGGTGAGCATAACATTAATAGGAAAATGGAGGAACTCCTCCCTCTGTTAAAAGATTCCTTGTCTTCTTGCTCTGCCTTTCTGCTCCTTGGGATACTGAACAGCACTCAATTTAGTGTGGATGCTAGTTGCATGTACCATAAGATAAGGAAAGGAAGGAATTTCTCTCCTCCCTCATGCTCCTAAGGATACACAGCAGCACTCCTTAATTTAGTGTGGATGCTAGATGGACAAACCTTGAGATAGGGAAAGAGAGGAATTTCTCTCTTTTTCTCTCTCTCTCTCTGTATTGTGCATTGTGTAACTGTGTCTGTTTCTTGTGGCTCTAGAGGTCTAATCTTGAAAAGGAATTGTTGTATTTTGGATGGTTCCTCGCCATGACTTCGTTTATTTCAGTAACTTCTTCAGATTTAACTAAGAAAAAAGAGAAAGTTTTTGGAACCCCCGATGTGTGTTGCAGAATTGAAATCCAAATGCAGGGTTTGTGGTTGTTGATTCAATGAGACAGTCTTGGGTGATGTTGAGGAGCAAGTGGACAGAAATCCTGTGTTTTGGTCTCACAAGTTGACAGAATTTCTGGTTTGGGAGTCAATTCATGAACAACTTGAGCCATGATCAATCATATCAAGACCTCAAGATCAAAACTAACAGTAACCATTCACAACCTACTACTTTTTCCATCTCCACAAGAGTTATTGACTGACCCACAAGCAACTCAATGATTTGAAGCAAATAAAGTTCCACAAGGAACTCCCATCTAATTTATTTCCATTAACTGATGAAAAACACCCTCTTTATTTTCAGCCCAACTGCAAACTTTGACTCAGCTAACAAAATGATTTGCGCCCATCAGAATTAATTGAGACCCCATCCTTTTGTACCTTTTTTTGTAACTTCAGCCATTTCATTTATTATTCTAGATCTACATGCTTGCTTTTTGGTTGGTGGAAGAATGATTGTTTTAGTGTTTGAATTGATCACTAACAACCATGCTTTTTAAGAACTTAATATACCAGAAGCTGCTTTAAAGAAACATTTTTAATGGGTTAATCAATTGATTCTAGTCTTTGTTTAATGATTTTAAGGTCGGTTGGGTCCTCAGAAAACGCAAGTCCATGTGGTATTAACTGCAAGAATTCGATCATGAATGATGGTGGGGGACCAGGTGAGCGAACAGCCCGGAGGCCGGAACGATATCATCAATCTCGGCTGCACCAGTCGCCTGGCTTGATTGCTTTTTGTACGAGCCGTTGTTGAAACCTTCGTACGCACCTGTGGGTTGATTGTGGGTTCGGGTAGGGATCAGAAGGGGTTGAGACCATTGAAGCTGCATTATAAAATACAAATAACAAGCCTCCAACTGCCTCTTCCCGTACTTTCACCGGTTTTGGGTCAACAACATTCTGTCGGAAGCGGATAGATCCGCATCCGCCCGTTCGTTTTTGACGAATAAAATCCCCACGAGAGTCCAAAACCCCAAACGCTAAAAAAACAAACCAGAAAACGGCATAGGGAGAGCAGATACCTGCAAGTTAATCACAGTTCGCAAGCCACAGAAAGAGAATATATTGATTATTATATAAAATATTTAAATATTTTATATAAAAATACCGTGGAGGCATCATTTTCGATGGGACCAGCCCTGCTGTAAGCTTCAGCTTTACGCTCTCCTTCCTATAATTAATCAATATATGTGGAAAAAAGAATATAAAAAAAAGAGAAAATTGAGAGGAACAATAAACAGTTTAGGGGAGCGAGGATCGGGAGAGTGCTCTGGGATGAGATTGGAGGAAGAGAAAGAGCTGAGTAGTTTCTTTCTTGGCGAGTGGGTGCTCAGACTCAGGATGCTCTTCAGTTTGTTTCTTCCTTTCGGTTTTTGGTTGCTGAATTTGGAAAGTTTTTCCTGCGTTTCTTGGAGTGAAGCAACTGTAGGTAAGTGGAGGCGGGACTTGCTTCTGGAGAAGAATGCTAAGCTTAGGGTTTCACAGTTTGGTGACTTCTGACAGATTGGGGTGGTGTAATACTATTGCGTCCTGGTTGGGGTCGTTCTATTTCGTGATCTCGCCATGAAATTAGGTAACTTTTTTTTATCTTCTTTGTGGTTGAGCTTGGAATTACAGAGGCAGATGGTTGTTTGTTATGTTTTTGTGTTGGCTTTCTGGTATTGAGTTGAGCGCTTTGTTTGTTTTACATGGGGAAGGTATATGAAATGAGAAACTAGTGAAATTTCTTATTTTATTTGAATGTTACCGTATTGCCTGTGTATTGTTTGGTGTTAGGGTGTTTTGTTTCTGGTATCTTGTGTTGACTGTCTACTTTTTTAAAGCTCTGGTACGAAGTGAGAATAGCTACACCTGGCTTACTGTAGAAGGGTACCCTTTATACCAAGTAACGGTGAATGTATAGACAACTTAAATTTTATCAGTTGAAACTTACAACTGTGAACTAAGTAAAGCTATAAGAGCTTCAAATAGGCAGGGAGGAGATGGAGAATATCTAATTCTGAAGCATGGACGTAATGTGAAATGCATGCTTACAAACCGTCTATTATATCATTAGAGAAAGTAGAAGAGCCAAAACTCATGACATAAGCAGCACATAGAAGATATAAGCAGAGTCAGGAGTCTGAGCTAATTGATGCAATTTTTTATTTTTTTAAAAGTAACTAATGTAAATTAATATTTTTTACTGTTAACTGTTTCCTAATATCTCTCTCACTCTCTCTAGTTTTCTCTTTGTCCGATTATGCTGATGACTGGTTTTAGAGTGCAATTCTGATATCAGAATCATGTGCATAAATCAGTGACCAAAGAGAAGCAAAATAGGAAGTGTATGTGGAGGAAACCCAGTTTAAGATGCTGGCCCATGTAGCTTATTGGTGATGAAACCACCCTTGAAATTTAGGTAGCATGTCCAAATTCCTGCTTAAACTTTCCTTGTATAACACCTAGATGCTGTTTGTTTTCTTGTTTCAGATATAAGATATGCTTTGCAGATCCTTCAAGTAGACCTTAATCTTTTAATGTAATAATCATGCCATGCTTTTCAGTTGTTGATAATATCTAGCCAAATGGTTGTTTGTCTTCTTCTATCTTTTCCACTGGCCATATCTATACTGACTCTGTTGGAAATTTTTGAAGCTCCTGCTTTAGTGTCTACATTAATGCTAGTACCCAACGGCTTTTTTTTTATTAATAAGTCCAGCTTTCATTATCTTCAGTGTTGGCTTGGATGAACAGAATCATAGCTTGCACCACAGTAACAATTAGCATTATTGCTTCTATGATATAGCAATGGCTTCCTAATCGTCCACATTTGTGTAAAAAGCAGTCACTAGTGCAGTCAGAAGGAGGGAGCAATTGCCTTTCAGTGAAGTTATGGGAACATATGCAAATAAATGTTATACTAGGAGTTTTGGCCCTCCTTCAAAAACTCTCTTCAAACATGCTAATACTTTAAATATTTAATCTGGGAATACCTTGTTCTCATGCTGCAGCTGTTAGTTTTTTATTTGGCATGTTCTAGCTCTCTCTCTCTCTCTCTCTCTCTCTCAGTACTGGTAAAACATTTTTTTACTGCTCCTATAAGGTTTATTTTGGCTATTGTTAACACAGGGGGTTCCTCAAAACGCAGATTAAGAAAACATTGTTCGCTTATGTCCTGTTGTTTGTTATAACGAAGCATTTATATTGAGCACAAATCCAGGGACCTGGCCTGATTTTTTGCATTTGTTATATGAAACTTGTGATTTTATCTTGGTGTTCATGTGGCTCAGGGTTCCAGCAAAAGAATTTGGATTCATCTCCAGGGAAAAGTCTGGATGGAAGTTTTAGGAGGTCTAAATGTGGTCAGTTTTTGCTCAGCATCTCCAGTGCTTTCCAGTAATTTTTTTATGTCAATGCTTCATGTTCTGTCTCATGACCTCAGCCTGTTATATGCTTTGGAATGCTTTCTACTGGTGGAGCTATACTCCTTTTGCATTTCTGTATGCTAACTGAAAATTTAAATGATTTTTTTGGTGAATCTTATCAGCTGTTTGCTGCTGATAAATGTATAAGATTTGTGTTTTTATATATGTATGTATGTATGTATATGAAATAGTTTTATTTGTGCTTCACCATCCAAAATAAACTTAAACATATTTAAATGATGTATAGGAGCTCCCATCATTGTTATATTAGATTTTTGAAAAGTTGGATCTTCCTTTGCAGATGATATTTTTCCTCATAATTGAGATTTTTGCTTGATCCTGTATCATTTTGTTGATGATATGGTTTTCTTTAGAAAAGCCAATCGAAAATCGATATCTGAGCTCGCATCATTGTTATATTGGATTGTTGAAAGATCAGATAGTCCTTTGCATAATTATCTTTTCCTTCGTAATTGACAATATTTGCTTGAGTCAAAATATACAAAAAAAATTTCATTTAAAAAAAAATTTATTTGAGAATTATGGTTTTCTTTCGAAAAACCAAATGAATAAGTCTAAAGTCATGATCCTACGTATCAACATACCCATTTCCGTGGCCTGAAATATATTGTGATGTTTTATGCTCTTATTGTACAGATCAATGTTGTAAGAACTGCATTTAGTTGTCCAGTTTCAACAAGGATGAACTGGGATTTGAGTTGATTCTGGTTGTACACACAACTGTCAATCACAACCTTAGCGCAGACAATTATTGGTTCAATAGCCCATTTCCGTGGTCTGAAAATTGGTATCACTCTCTCTCACAGAGGGGGACAGCTACCAGGGTGTCTGTTAAAAATAAAGTTAGGGGTAGTTTGGTCATTTCACAGTATCTGTATATTTTAGTGAGAGTGTCATTAGATTCAGTATGTTTATATTAGTCTATGGCCCAAGTTTCATAGTGTTTAGACTAGTAATTATGAAGATATAATGAGATGCATGTACGAGGGTAGAGAGGTCTTTTTCTCCCTATCCACTTAAAGTGAATAAAAGAGAGAGATGGGGCTCTTGCTTTTCCCCATCGAGAGAAGCTCTCGCTCTCTTCTCAAACCTTCCTCCTCCTCCCATCCTACTACTCTCTCTCGTATCTATTTTCTTCATTATTTTATAGTATCATTTCACATAATCCCCTTTTCATCTTTATGTTGGTGAGCTAGTTTGGTCCTTACATATTCATGGTTTTTGTTTGATAGTCATACCTATATGGACGTTTATGTAGTTAGAGCAAGAAAACCGAGTGCCGTGTAGGCTTTTCTTTCATTTTGGACGTTAGAAATATCTCGAAGTTGTCTGCCTAACATTATTTCCACATAAACTGACTGATTGAGCATGTCAACCTGTTCAACCTGTAAACCTTGTGAAGGCCTATTGATCAAAATGGTTACTTGGTTTGAAATTTAAATGAGATTGCAGTGTTACTCGAGGAAAACTCTGGACCAGCTCAAGACTACCGGTCATCATGTCATTTAGAAAAAGATTTGTTTAAAAATTTTAAATGTCTTCAAAATGGTCTATTTGGACCTGAACCTGGTTCTAGAAGCATCCAGCCTATTCTTTCGGTGGCTGAGAACATTTCTACAATATTGTTAAAGACACAGTCCTCCTTTATAGGCATTGTGATGGACGGAATCTGGTATTATACAAATTACCAACTACAAAGTTTTCTATAAAGCAATCAAGATCTTTCAACTTTGAGCTTGAAAATCTGCGGTGTACACCAAAACTTATTTTTCTGAAATGAAAGTTTATTGTATGTCTTTTTCAATAAGTTGGACTCTTTGTATCTGCTCCAACATGCATTGAGCTGATAGTGAAATAATATAGCTGCATCAATTACTGGAAATGAGTCAGTTTCTGTTGAGGGTAATTTGTGCTATCATCGTACTCCTGTTACATTTTTCTAACTTATGGTTCTCCAAATTTATTACTGTTCTTCTTTTATGAATGAGGAAGTCCTGTTTAGTGCTATCATTTAATTCAAAAATGAGTGCAACATATACCTAGGAGTCCTTAAATACGCTGCTAGCACATCCTTCTATATACCTCTATTGATTGCTGTAAAGCCTCAATAAGTGCACACATTATCAACTGCAAGGCAATTTTGACTGAACATCTCTGCAAAATTATACCTGTAATCTGGTCTTCAATTTTTTATTTTTTTTGTGATAAAAGTGATACATCTTCAACTTATTTTTTGTGTACATAATTTGTAGAAGAAACCATGCAGGTACAATGTACATAATGCATGAGCTAAATATGCTAGTGTAATATACAGTTTTGTTGATTAAAATACCAAATAAGTATGTGTGTTAATTTTTCTGGTTTTTTCAAGCTTTCCATTTAAAATTTTGGTTTTATTTTCAAAATACGAGGAAAGTTGCAAGTAGCTATATTAATGTAGTTGGTCTCTAATGCAGGCATTTCCCCTGATAGAAGGTCTGAGATCTCCAATTCAAGCAGATTTTTTCCTTCATCTAGAAGAACATTCAAGGGCCTGAAAGAATATGCCAAAAAACTTGTTGATCTTGATTTGTTTTCCCAAGATCTTGAAGATTGGGTTCTTGAGAAAACTTGCCCAAATTCTACTAACAGGAAAAATTTGTTAAAATCCCCTTTTCCAATTGATGACTTGCGCAAACTTGATTATGCTTTGGAAGGCATCTCATTTCAGCAACTTTTTCGAATGCCCTATTCAGTGTATTCTTCTGATGACCTAAAAGAAGATGAGTTCCTTGCATTGGAAGATTTCCTTCATGCAATCATAGAAGGCCTATGGCGCACCTTTTGGCACCGAAGTGGACCTATTCCATTCTTAGTGTCTTGTCCCAGACATCCTGGATCCAAGTTTTATGATGTGGAAAGCGCTATAGCAAAGGGAAGACTAGGGAGCCTATGTGGGGCTGCTATCTTGGCAAGAACAAATGGTGATAGTGATGCACATGTCCAGTGGGATCAACTGGTTGAGCTTGCATTATTTAAGTCAGACATTTCAGAGGGGAATGACTTGGGGTTTTCTGCAGCAACAATTTGTGAGTCTCTCTTTTATGGATTCCACATACTTCTCTCAAGGAGTTTGAGCAAATGCAGCTCTGTTAGCAGTGATTGTGTTTATTTACTTGTCCTTGATTCCAAGTTTGGAGGAGTTATTAAGTTTGGTGGTGATCTGAGCAAACTTGAGATTAATTCAAGCAATCCATATCACTCGGTAGCAGAATGGATTAAACACCATTCAGAAATCAATGTTTCACCAGTGGATCGGATATGGAACAAGCTGGGGAACCCAAATTGGGGGGACCTAGGGACCTTACAGCTACTTCTGGCAACCTTTTATTCCATTATACAGTGGAAAGGACCACCAAGGAAATCTATTGCCTCATTAGCAGCAGATCATAGTCTTCGCCTGCAGAAACGTAGGGTAGAATGTGGCCTTATCGGGAATGGATATGGTGGGCCCATGCCTCTGAGGCAGTCAAGCCAGAAGCGTGAAGAAATTGTGGAACTTGATGGTGATGAGGATCAGAAATCATTCCAAAAACATACTTCACGTTTAAAACTAAAGCAAGGAGAGATCATGATGTTGGAGGATGCGGCTGGACAGGAGAAAGGATTTCAGATACAGAACACACTGACTGAAGGAAACTGTTTGTCCTATAGTGCTGCTTCTCTTGATTGTCCTAATGAGCTACTAACTGTCTATGTAGGGGCACATCCATCTAGGCTTGAACCGTCTTGGGAGGATATGAGTATGTGGTATCAAGTACAGAGGCAAACTAAGGTATTAAATGTCATGAAAGCGCAGGGGGTTTCAAGCAAGTACTTGCCTGAAATAATTGGCTCAGGTAGGATTTTGCATTCAGGTCCTTGTAAGAAACAAAGCCCAGGTGGTCGATGTGACCACCCCTGGTGCGGAACCCCAATCCTTGTTACATCTTCAGTGGGAGAGCAGTTATCCTCTATTGTTGCTCGTTCAGGCCCATTTTCCTGTGAAGAGGCTCTAAGATGCTGCAGGGACTGCTTATCGGCACTCAGAAGTGCATCATTGGCCAATATCCAACATGGAGATATTTGTCCAGAAAATATAGTTCGGGTTGAAACAGCAGGCACCTCTGGTAGATTCGTATATATGCCCGTGTCTTGGGGCCGTGCAGTATTAGAAGATAAGGACAGTCCAGCTATAAATTTGCAATTTTCATCTACGTATGCTCTCCAACAGGGAAAACTGTGTCCAGTTTCAGATGCTGAGAGTCTTATTTATCTCCTGTATTTCGTCTGTGGGGGTCCAATGCAACAGCAAGACTCTATTGAGTCTGCACTGCAGTGGAGGGAGAGATGTTGGGCCCGTCGTTTGATTCAGCAACATCTGGGAGAAGTTTCCGCTCTCTTGAAGGCTTTTGCAGATTATGTAGATAGTTTATGTGGGACTCCATATCCTGTGGACTATGATATATGGCTGAAGAGATTAAACTTAGTCATAGATGGCTCTGATAGAGGGAAGTTAGTACAGGAAATGTCTGCTTCAGTAAGGTTGGAAGACATTGCTGAGTCGTCTGGCACTTCAGGGTGCAGTGCTTCTGTGTCATACTCGGACCAATTGCAGCCATGAAAGTGATTCTGAATGAAAAGGGTGGAATTGTTTGTAATTTTATGGAGATTCTCTTACAGGGTTTTCGTGTTGAATTCTCTGACTTAACCCGTTAATGTATTTTTCTTGGCCTGCAAATTGGTTTTTGTGCTTATTACAACTGCTCCAGGTTTCTTGCTCAGACACGACCATTGGCATTGAACACTGAAGAAATGTAAATTTTAGTATTCTTTGTGAATGTGTCAACAGGATTCTTGCACTGTTTGTGATGTTGGATTTACTGAGCAATGTTTTGGTGCAAAATAACATGGAGAATGTGACCATCAATACCAAAGAGTTGATATACACGACTAGCATCTTTCGTAAGTAGGTTGAATTCAAAGGATAAAATAAGGTCCTACCGGGAGTCGAACCCAGGTCGCTGGATTCAAAGTCCAGAGTGCTAACCACTACACCATAGAACCGATTGCAAATTGGGGAAACAACAAGAGTTATCAACTACATTACTTGGATCCACAAATATCTCCTTTCGTTGTTATCGAATTGGGAGTGTGACTCTATAAATGTCGGTTCCCTCATGTAATTTTCTCTGATTTAGCAACCCAACGTCGCCTCCGATTTGGTCAGTTTGAGTGGAGGAAGGCACACGCACTATTCTCACTCTAGAACGCAGTCCTAAAACATTAATGAGAAGACCAAAAAAGAGAAGCTGGAACAGTAAGAAAATCAAGATTCAGTTCTTCTCCAGCATGTCATGGTGGAATTTCATTTCTAAAGATTAGAAAATACTTATTTGATGCATAGACCCAATAATTCTGCCTGGGATTCTTAACCAAGTACTTCATCTTTTAACCATTGCTACCTGGATTCGTTCATGTTGACCAATTCTCAGGCCACTCTGCTTAGTTTCTCCTTCCATACATTGTAGGAGTATATTTTATGAGCAAATCAAGGCAGGCGAAAGCTCCATGTGATGTTCAATTTGTGCCAAATCATTTCTTTGAGTTATTCACGAATTATAATTTGCCAATAACCGCTAATGCTATGGCAGGACAAGGTGGAAACCATTGCTACTGAATTATACCAATGCTACTGTCAGCTTGGTAGCTAAAAATATCCAGTAACTGAAGTGCTCGCCAAATGCTTCATAACAGTCCTGATGATGTAATTCACAGAATAATAATCCTTGCAGCCGGTACCACTACGCTTGATTTTATTAAAACCCCAGTACTAGAGAGTTTCCACTCCAAAAAGCAAGGCACATGACACTCATTTCCCACCTCCCTAATCAAGTTAAACAACAGAACTTTAATTCTTTGTCTTCGAGATCCAGAGAGCCGATGGGAGAGACAATAAAACAAAAGTAGCTAATTTTAGGCTCTGAAGAGGAATCAAGAAGAGGCTGTCTTCTTTTGCTGGAATATGACAGCACAGACAGGGACACCAACACCAATGCTGAAAGCAGTGAAGACTGGAAGAGACATCTTTGCGGCCTGGTACTTCATCCTGTTCAAATTGTACATGTGCTTGGCATGAAGGTAATAAAACTCATCATGCCCATGGCCATGTCTCCACCCATTCTCTTCACCCCAGTTGAGTGAAAACCTCTTGATGCTGTCGCAAAGGAAAGCTTGAGTCTTCAACCAATAGTTCAAATAAACAAGTAACTAAACCATGGAAATTGCTATTGAAGTGGTGAATATAAAAGAAAATACCACGCACAATGTCCCAAAAAAGACTCGTCACAGTCCACTGTATCACCTATGAAATTGGCAGCCTAAGTAACAGGCAAATGGTAAATTGAGCTATATAGGAACCTCGGTAAGAGGACTTCAGCAATGCCATCTATGCAAAGATCGTATCGAAGAGATCTAAACAAGTATTTTATCCAAGACTTATAACCATAGAGACATGACCAGTTCCTAGTCCCACAGTTTACAATTTCATTTTTTCATCTGGGGTTCAAAGGAACAGCAGTGTTGAAGTTTACAATCAAAGGAAATCTTCTCAAAGCAATCAACCTACTGATTACCATATAAAGAAAGGACTATCATTAGACACAGCAATATGAACGTTTCATTTCTCAGAGTTCAACGAGCCAAGGACAGCAACAACCATCTTTATTGTTTTTAGTGAATGGAGAAGCAAAAGGAGCATTTCGCATACACTTAGCATAAATGGATATATAGCACTAGTCATATCAAATGCATCCACCAGATAAAGATATGGAGAGCACACTTGATGTAGAGGCAGACACATCCAAAAGGAAATGTAAAGTTACATGTGGTTTATATTACCTTTTCTCATTAAGCAACTCCCAGTGAATGCAATTGCTAAGGGGGTAACAGGGATGTAGAAATGAGGAGATGTTCTAAACAAGAACAGTTGTTATTGGAAGTCAATCATCATTGCTATGGGCAACAATCAAGGAAGCATTTTTTTTTTTTTTTTTTTTTATGTTTAAACTTGAATCAAGAAAGCCTTTGACCGAGAAAAAACACACTACCAGTTTGGCAGTTGTAATGTTGTCAAAAATTTAAATGCTAATGGTAGAGCATGTATTAGCACTGCACTTATTGTCTATTATTTCAAGTAGTTTATTCCCTGTATATATAATTTTCTAACCACTCCTTAATCACCATGCAAAACAAACAGCAGTTCAACACCCAAATGATACTGAAGATTTGAAGTTTACATTAATACCGCTAAAGGGCATGAAATATAAAATTTTTTTTGAAAAAATGAACTAGAAAATATAAATAAAATGGTTTTTGTCCTTTCACAGGAGTACAATTTTGGTTGGCAAAGTCGTATCTTTTCTCCTAACCTCAGAGTCAGAAGCTCATTCTTTCCATATATATATAGATATAAAAAATATTACCAAAGATTGCAAATTTTGACTTTTAAATAATCTTAATTATACAATAAGTAGCAATTCATTCTCAGTATGACTTTCTCGATAGGAACATTTTGTTAAATCCCACTGCTCCGTAGAGGCAGGGATATATGTACTTAACACAAGGATAAAACTCATGAAGTGAAGAGACGCTTAACAGAAAGTTCCATCACAGAGACACCCCAATCTTCAGTGACATCATTGACCACCGGTTGGGGAATCAGAAAATTCCACAAATACAAAACCGTGAGAATATATGACATACTGATGGAACTCAAGGGGAAGTGACATCAACTACATATCCATCTACAGGCAGATTTGAATTGCTAAGAATAAAAAATAGAAAGGAACATACAGCATCAACCTGACAAGGATCCTCACCAAAGCTCCCTCTATGAATGCATAGATATATGAAATAGATCAAAGCGGTGAGCAATTTAAGCGTAGTTGACAACTCAGATTTCTTTTATTGATAAAAAGAACTCCTTCTGCCTTAAACGACTCCAAATAACGGGAGTACCGAGGACTAGAGTAGCAAGAATTTCAGACAATGTCAGAACATATACCTCCAACACCAAAGCCACATATTTGCCCAAACTATGCGTCAGCAAAATTACTTCATTCACCATCACTGATAATCGAGTTATTCACTCTGAATACCATTCATATCCGTATTCCGTAAATAAAATTACATTTCAGGTTTTCATTTCGCGGCAGAATACAAATGTGAGACCGGTACTTAATCGAGATCCAAAAAATCTGGTCTTCTCTAGCTAAAATCCTATCGATGGAGTAAGCGGCATTTAAAAGTTCTCAGATTTGAAGTAAACAAATTATTCTGCATCCCTAAACACAAAATACAGGAAGAAAGAAACGCCTTGCCTGCTTTCGAAAGAGCCGTCTCAGAGGATTTCATCAACTTAAAGCTCGACTTGTGCTCCCACAAATTTTGTAATTCTCTTCCGTTTGATTAATACATCTTCTTCAAAAAGCTCGACTTCAATGCAGCCATGGCTTCTTCCTTCTTTCTCTCTCGTCACCCTTTTGTCAAGAGAAACGATTTGCCGATAATTCTTATTGGAAATCTCTCCGGGAAGACTATTTCTTTTTCTATAAAAAAACCTAGGTTTTTTAGGGAGATATGCTTTCCCAGGGAATCGAGGGGCACTAACGTTCCTTGAAAATCAATTTCTATGTTAAAACAAATTTCCTGGAAATGACACTAAAGGATCTGTTTGGAACCTTAGAAAAGAAAAAAAAAATTGAGAATTTGATCATTATTATTTCTAAAAATAATTAATAAAAATGAGATATGATCAAATTCTTTTTTTTCACTAATTATTTTTATAAATAATAACAGTTAAATTCTCCATTTCTTTTCTTTTCTTTTCTTTTCCATGGAATTCCTTAAATTTTAATTTTACCATTATAATGTAAAACTAATTTTCTTCTAATTGTACTTTGTTTTGTCTCAAGCATTTACTATTTAAAAAATATTTTAATGTTTTTTATTTTATTTTAATTAAATTTTAAAATAAAAATAGAAGTGCCATTCTTATTACGAACGATACCCTTGATGAGCAGCCTCTCATAGAGATCATGATCAGAGGCATCGTTGATGAGGAGGACCCACAGGTATGGAAGCCCATCATCTTGCTCTCGTCAGACGGCGTTCCCATTCGTTCGCATCAAAGCAACTGCTTTTACGGGGAGAGTTAATATTTTGCACAAAAACTGCAGCACCATCAATCATCATTCCTTTTCCATGTGCTCTGCAACCGACTCCTCAGTCTCCTTCTTCTCCTGAAAAAGAAAGGCAACAAAGACGAAGGAAGAAAAATAATGGCTCTTCCTTTGGCCTTCTTTCTCGTTGTGTGCAAAAGGTTGTCGATAAATGGCATATAAAACCCTCTCTTTTTCGCGCTTTACCAGACCTCCCAAGAGGGAATCTGATGATTCTTTGGTCTTCGTTGACCAGTAAGCCTTCGTTGGAGGCCGTGACGTGACATCCAGAGGAAAAGGAAAGACGGAAGAGGGAAGGGGAGAGAGAGAGAGAGAGAGAGAGAGAGAGACGAAGAATGGTGGCGTGGGAAGGTTGAACAGAGAGATGATGTTGATTGGTGGCGACGAAATGGAAAAAGATTTCGAATCGAAGATGCGTTTGCAGAATCAGACTGCCAGTGGAAATAGTGCTGCTGCCGTCGAGCGATCTAGGAGTTTTACGTTTCGGGCTCCGCAGGAGCAGTTCACCATTCAAGATTTTGAGTTGGGGAAGATTTACGGCGTCGGATCCTATTCCAAGGTAAGTCCCTTGTTTTGCCTATTATTTCTCTTTGTTAAGGGGGTTTATGGGTATGACGTGTTTTCCTTTGGGAGCTTCACTCGAGATGCATAATGCTAATACCTTTTTCTGTTGTGGGAAATTATAAAAACAGTAACTATGATCCCTGGAGAAAGCGAAGATTACTGATGGCGTTTGGCGCATTTTTTTTGCAAGAATTTTTGTATCGTGAGCAATGCGGACGAAATTTTGTCGCATTGGAATATAAAATGCATGTGTGATGCTGCGTAAAAATGCCATTCTACTGAAACATTGCACGGAGAATTATGATGTTCTTCTCGTGTAGATCTCATTTTTAAGTGAACCATGGAGGAGTATGTTAATTCTACTAGATGATTGAAGGTATTTTAGTAAATGAACTTGTAATAAATGACGATAGATATATAAAAGGGCCATAGAATAATGAACATAAAACATGCGGGTGGCTGGGAAGACTAGAAATCTTGGGTTTGGCTAATATCCAAATTTGAAGGAGAATGAGGTACTCTCCTTCTCTGCTAGTCCAGTAGGTGCAAGGATGCACTAATTAGAGTTTAGCCATAAGGTCTGTTTGGAGTTACGTTTATTCTAATACTGTAAGCCGGTTATAGTACACACTAGTGGATTGCTGTGCACCGTGTTATATCCTCAAGGTACCTTAAAAGACCACCGGATTCAGTCACAAAAGCCAGAGGGTAAAAAAACCAACACAAGAAAGTTTATGGCCTAGTTTCCTAATTGATGCAGTGTCCAAGAAGCATTTAAACATTTCTGCCACCTTTCCAAGAGGACTCACTATTGTCTCTCACGAACTTTTTCACTCTTATTCTTCTGTAAAGCTTGTGCGCAATGGAGATGCATTTTATGTTATTTATCTGTAGTAATTAGGGTGGAGAGGTATTAAACTCTAACTTTCCCTTTCTGTCCATATTTTTACTTTTCAGGATGAGTGTCTTAAATATCTCTAGTAGTGAAGAAAATGGAGTTTTCACCTCCTTTTTTGCCATTGAATGGATGATACAATTTTTCCTGTGATCTTGGAGACAATTTTTAACTGACAAAATCATTGGTATACTTTACTTGATTTCTGGAATCTATAAATTATACTTCACTTGGTGAAGAACCTTGGACCAAGCTTTTTTATCGCCAGTTGAAGTCCAACATCCCTATCCAAGTGTAAAAACTATTATTAGGTGTATCTCTTGAGCTTTACCTTCGAATAGTTTGAGTGGTCATGTAAGAAAACGTGACATGCATAAGCTCCAAGCTTTTTACTCTCGGGGAACTTGAAGGAAAGATGACCAGCTTCAGAAGTGGTGGAATGTTTTAAGTTGCTAAAAGTATCCATTTCAAGAATATATATGATTGAGAATTTTTTTTTTTCATTTTTAAAGTGAGTGCTGGCAATTTAAATTGGAAGGTTGAGAAACAATAAAATTGGTGTTTTTCAATTTCTTGTTTTTCTTTTTCTCCTATGTTTGATCTGACTAAATGTTCCATTGTCTTCAGGTTGTGAGGGCGAAGAAAAAGGATACCGGAAAGCTGTATGCCTTGAAGATCATGGATAAAAAGTTTATCACCAAAGAGAAAAAGACATCATATGTTAAGTTGGAGCGAATTGTGCTAGACCAATTGGATCACCCTGGCATTGTTCGGCTATTCTTCACATTTCAAGACAACTATTCACTTTGTAGGTATTTCTACTTTTGGGAAGAATCAATGATGCAATTGTTTAATGATTGTTAC
The DNA here is from genome assembly GCF_029961685.1 of Aristolochia californica. Classification (NCBI taxonomy): domain Eukaryota; kingdom Viridiplantae; phylum Streptophyta; class Magnoliopsida; order Piperales; family Aristolochiaceae; genus Aristolochia; species Aristolochia californica. Next base: position 48,722,920 of record NW_027181881.1, on the reverse strand, counting down.
TATCTGCCTAGATTGAATTGTTTGTCTTACTTGCCTTGCTGACTATCTTATGAAGATATGGCCCTGGAATCTTGTGAAGGTGGAGAGCTTTTCGATCAAATAACCAGGGTAACATTTGCATGCAAATGAACTTATGTTTCCATGTGGCGTCCGTCATGATCATCATTTAGTTTAATTTCTTTGACCGCAGAAAGGGCGTCTTTCAGAGGCTGATGCAAGATTCTATGCAGCTGAAGTCATTGATGCATTAGAATATATACATAGTGTAGGGTTAATTCATCGAGATATTAAGGTAATTGTGAAATTTTATAATTTTCTTCATCTGGCTTCTGCAGATCACCCTTTTCGTATCTGTCTCCTTCAACGTCCAATTATCTTTTGTTTCTCTTATCTGTAATATTATATAATTCAAGATTGAACCTGACGTAATTGTGACTTTATTGTTATATACATAACCAATGCAATTACTAACCGATACAATTACTAACTTATTTTACTTGCTAATACTTTTCCAATGCCAGCCAGAGAATTTGCTATTTACTTCAGATGGGCATATTAAAATTGCCGATTTTGGTAGTGTAAAGCCAATGAAGGATAGCCAAATTAAACTACTATCAACGTCTTCCAGTGAGTGAAAACTAAAATCTTGTCTGAGTTGACTTTTTCCTGGGTTGATTGGACATTTGGTTATTAACTTGTCTTTGATGAACTTTAGCAGATGAAAAGGCCTGCACCTTTGTAGGAACAGCAGCATATGTCCCTCCAGAAGTCCTCAATTCTTCTCCTGCTACATTTGGGTAAGAAAAAATCAAAAGTTTTTCATCCAAGGACAATTAGTTGGTCATATAATAAAATAATGTATGAGCGCAATGTTCAACTCACCACTAACTGTTATGCTGACATCCAACACATGTATTATTGTAATTTCGATGATTATTTTTCATTTTTATTTGCATAGTGTATGGATGAGGCAAATGACACATGTCAATCCCAAAATCACTATAATCATGGGTACTTAATGAGCCATGATAGACAAAAAACCATCTTTATAGGTTTAAAAACTGATATATGAGTGATATATGTCCTTATCATAACATAAGCTGTATATCTTAGAATAACGAATTTGGTCTTTATCATTCAACGGGGAATGAAATATGTACAACTGATGGTCTTCGGATCATCACCAAAATTGAAATAGGCCTGATCACTAATAGGTCCATTGGGGCATCTGTTTAATGCAAATTTAGGTAGGCCTTGCCTAGAATGATTCAGCTCAAACTAAATGGAATATTTGGCCAACCTGGACACCACATAATTCCTTACTAGCGTGTTGGTGGATAAAAGCCCCATCTTTCTGTTCTTATATATGTGCTAAATGTCCCAGATTTGCTTTCTGGGTGTCAGAGGTGTTTTTGAGGGGAAACAACCGTATTGGTCTTGACTTGGAAATCTTGAGCTTATTAGATAGGGGGGAAACCCCTCTCTAGTTTAAGCTAGTCATTTTGGGATGAACCAACCTGAAGCTTGGTATGGGCATAAAAGCCAAGGCCAGGTCCACTTTTGTAATGTGGACCTTGTTTCTTGCACTGTAGGTCTGGGTATCAGAGATGTTTTTGAGGGGAAACACCCATATGGGTTTTGGCTCTGAAATCTTAAGCTTATTAGATAACGGAAAAAATAAAAAAACCCTCCAGCTTAAGCTAGTCATTTTGGGGTGAACTAACCTGGAGAATGGTGTGGGAACAAAAACCAAGGCCAGGTCTACTTTGTAATGTGGTCCTTGTTTCATTCACTGTGGGTCATGTCTGTGTTCTCCTTAGGTTTGTTTGCTGGGTGTCAGAGGTGTTTTTGTGGGGGAACAACCGTGTGGGTTTTGACTTGGAAATCTTGAACTTATTAGATGGCAAAAAATTCCCTCCAACTTAAGCTAGTCATTTTGGGATGAGCCAACCTGGAGCATGGTATGGGAACAAAAAACAAGCCCACCACTTTTGTAATTTGGTCCTTGTCTCATTCACTGTGCCCATGTCCATGTTCTCCCTGTCCTGGGCCAGTTTTTCTGACAGACCGACATGTGAGCAAAGTTGTTTTTTTGGTGCGGTAAGTGTGGTTGTGAAGAAATAGTTCAACTCTGTGTGTGTGTGTGTTTAGAGAAACATATTTGGAAGGTCTTGAGTTATTAGTTGTTGGAGAGAAGGTTTCTTAACTCAGGGTATTCATTTTGGGATGAACCTAACCCAATTTAATTGTAGTTCATTAGTCCATTAAACTTCCTTAACCTGCATTTGGGTAATTGAGTTCAATCATATTTGTATGTATCTCATGCAGTCTTATGGTTATTGAGACAGAAATGACCTTTGGGCACTTGGCTGCACCTTATATCAAATGCTATCTGGAACTTCTCCTTTTAAAGATGCCAGTGAATGGCTTATTTTCCAGAGGATTATAGCCAGGGACCTTAAATTTCCGGACTACTTTTCTGATGAAGCAAGAGATCTTATTGATAAATTACTGGTAAGCAGCCATCACCTGGAATTCAGGATATCCTTTTTACCTACTTTTTCTTTTCCACAGAGCCATGTCTTTATTTGCATTTTCTCCTTCTATTTTACTGGCCAGATATTTTCTCTTATGAGTTATTTCACTTCTGATTTCTTTTCTTTTTCCTATATATCCGAAATGTATGGCTGAAACTGCAAAAACCAAAAGTTCATTTTTTTGCAGTTGGCTAGGAATGGTCAAGGTAGCAGCTTTTTTTTTTTTCCTGTCTATCTTTATAAAAGAAAAGATTTAATCCAGTCCATTCTACTGAGAGTTCAACTGTATTACCTGTGTAAAATCATCAACACTGCAGGATTTATAGACGTTTCTCTTTTATATGTTTCAATGCAATTGCTGCTGATCTGTTTCTTTTTATGAGTGTAAATGTCCTGTTTTGTGGCTTTTGATTAATTTTTAGGTCTATAATTACTTGCTGTTTGTAGGGCTGTCTTTTTGGTAGAAGCACGAGTGCCTGTGATGTCTGTGATTAGTGGACTGCATGGACTAGGGCCCATGCTTTATGATGTTTACTTGCTGCGTCCTTTCTGAAAGAGATAATTCTTTAGCATTCTAGGCAGAATGGCTGAACTGCTGCAACTTCTTTGGAACTGCATAGAATCTTCCACATGTTCTAAAAGATTGGATTTACTATTACAGTGCAGTGGACCAAATCATTAATGATATAACTGAAAATGTCTTATTCATTTTCCAACTTCAACCTCTGCAGGACACAGAACCAAGCAAAAGATTGGGGGCCGGATCTGATGGTTATGCTGTGCTTAAGATGCATCCTTTCTTTGAAGGAATTGATTGGGAAAATTTGAGGGAACAACCGGCCCCAAAACTCGTTTTGGATCCAAATGTATGATCTTCTTCTTTGTGTTGCCTTTGTATTTACTATTTTCAATAGCATTCATTGTGTATATTGATTTTGTTTCATTTCAGGCGACTGAGGGTGATGATGACCAAGACGCTCCATGGAGCCTTGCACATACTGGTGATGGGTCCCAGATCAATCCTGGGGCTGATGGTAGTAGTGGTGGGACGTCATCATCTGAATCTTCTGCACTGTCCAGGATTGCTTCCATTGATTCGTTTGATTCTAGATGGTATGTTCAGAAGTTTGCTATAGCGGCATTGGTTTCATTTTAATGAGCCAGTTACAGAACATCTTGAACGTACATAATAGATACCGGGTGCTTATTGCTTTTGGGATTTTTGCTGTAGTAGTTTCAATAGTTTTCCGGATTTTATCTTGTACACTAATGAGCTCTCTTGTACTTTGTAGGCGAGAATTTCTGGAACCTGGGGAAACTGTAGTGATGATTTCTATGGTGAAGAAGATACAAAAGATAACAAACAAGAAAGTGCAACTCATTCTCACTGACAAACCCAAGTTGATATACGTGGACCCTTCAAAATTTATTCTGAAAGGAAATATAATCTGGTCTGATAATCCCAACGACCTCAGCATTCAAGTAACAAACTCCTCGTGGTTCAAGATTGTGACGGTACTTAATTAACTTATGCACATTTAGTATGCTTGATTCTTTCCACGTTTAGTTATGATACCCAACCACTGGATTTCCTTAACGCAAGTTTTTGTGTTTCAGCCTAAGAAAGTCATTACATTTGAAGATGCCAAACAGAGAGCATGGCAATGGAAAAAGGCCATCGAGGGTCTTCAAAACCGATGATTCCAGTGGCTTTATTACCAGCTTGTTCCATTTCTGGGACATTGTCATTGGGCTGATTGAAATAATCCTTTGAAAGGATTGAATTCGTTGTGAAGGAAGGAGATGTGCTTGCTGCCACAAGTTCCAGCACTCATCCCTTGGAGCTGCTTAATGTTGGGACTGGACATTGAATCTCTGCGCCGCATAAGTTATGGGTTAGTGAGAAGGCAATGGACTTACTCCCCCCTCCCTGCTCTAACGTGTTATTTTTCCACTTTTTGTTTCGTTTTTTTTTTTTTTTTTACTTTATTTGCCACCCGGAGTGGAAATTTTTTCTTTGTACCAGCCACGCCTGTAACAGAAATTTTCAATTTTTTGAAATTACTATTTGTATAGAAAATTTTTGTTCTAGTCGAGTTACTGAAAAAATGTGGCAGTGCTTCCAGCTTAAAATTCTAGTTTAGGGTTTTGCAACGTAATGAGTATCACAGCTTACAGCAAAGAATAAACTACCGACTTTGCAAAGATGAAAATTGTTGTCGTAGACAAGATAACCATCTCTTGTTTTGAAGAACAGCTCCAATTGTTGGCATGGCTGGCAAATACTTTTGCTGCCTGGCTGTTGTTCTGGTCATAGCAGACGGAGGACATGACAAATTGACAATCCATTAGCTGCTCAAGCAGTGGTACTTCCACTGGTCAAACGGTCTTACATTCAGTAGTTTTATAAAATGCATATACAGAATTGACCCATCTCAAACGCAATAACTTGGTGGAAGCCCAAAATTTTGTATTAAAATCCAGCATCAACATCTAAATCATGGGACATACAAATGCCTGTAGCAAGTTGCCATATAATCAGAAAAGAAGCTGGCTTCCAGTTATGAGAATTGTCTGTTCTCTACCCACTTCAACCTTGACGCTTCACCTAGCGGTTTCCCCCACTGCAGAGAGACAAAATTGGGCATTAGGTATTGTAGATAATTAAAAGGTTTTTGGATTTCTGGAGGAAAACGACATCCCAAAACTTGCTCGCGATGAAAGATGAGCTGTTTTGATATTTGTTGGAGTCCTGTGGCTTGAGCTCTTGGAATCCACATCAGATTAAGGTTGAGAATTTTCATCCTGAAGAGGGAAAAAAGACGTAGAAGCTTTAATCTCAAAATATTTATTAATCAATTAGTTGTACCATTGATCTTTGAAAAAGAGAAATGTGACGGCCGAGATCACATGTATCACTCATGTTTGCATCTCTTGTTTAAAGTTATTTCTATACAATTTCAGCACCCAAAACTGCATTTGGCGCTTGAATACCCAGAACAGTATCTTCTTCTTCTTCTTTTTATTCAAGAGAGAGAGAGAGAAAAAAAATAATTCAATGATATATGAGTAAAAAAATTGAATGATATAAAGGGCACAATAAAGAGAATTTGGCTGTTTGCAACCATTCTGAGGTCAATGAAACAGTTGACAAAACTCAGTTTCTGAATATGCAAAAGATCATGAGATCACACATAAATACTGATGGAAAACATACCGGTCAGATACCTTAAGGCTCAAAACAAGTAACTAAACAAGAGTAAGGAAAAGCTTACCCCGTGTTTTTTTTTTTTCTGTGCAGGAAGATTTTGGGTGACAGAGGACTGGGTAGGAGAACCATATTCGCCTGGAGCAATCAGATATTGTTAATATATATTCTGAAAATTCAAATAATGGCTAAAATAAGTTGATCTGCATAAGAAGTAGGCCCTTCTTACCAAATAGTTGAACAAGAGATAAATTTTGTCTCTATTTGAGTTATGTCTTTAAAATTGTTGGACCCCTCTGCACAGAGTTGATAAGTAAGATACACTTAATCCACGACATAAGTCATTATAAGATTTCTTCAAAACTATTGGGGTTTCACACGTTAATGCAGTTGACTCATCCATTTCTTTGCTGAAATAGCTTGTCCAGAAACATCTTCTAGACACTGATAATAGATTTGATTCCCCACTTATCCACCAAAAAAGAAAACCCATAAAAAACGGAACTTTAAATGGTTTTAGTTTCATCAACTAAAGCAAAATGTAGAACAATGAAGAAATTTGAAGACCGAGAGTATCATTCAGATAAGAATGGAGTGATGGAAATAGAAAAATTAGGAAAGAGAAAATTAGTTATGAACACATATAGGGACACTAAGAGCGGTCCCAAACTACCACTACATGAGAAAATGAGAGCCATTTAAGATCGTAAGTTAGGAAACGATTACCATCTGCACCAGTGAAAATAATTTTTTAACATTGTTGATGGACAGAGAAATGGGGGAAGGCTGAAAATGGTGAAAATGGAAATAAAGAGTAAAGACTAAAAAAATGCCGATCAGAATGGAGGCCAAAGACTAATGCAGCTGGTCCAACATATTTGACAAGTCATTGATGATGATTGTGATAAATCTAATCCAACACAAAATAAAATCAAACTTTACTTATATCGCATGGAATAACTTTTTTCTCAAGAAAAATGGTATAACTTATCATAGCAAATATTTTCCAAAGCTCAGGTTGGGCTATTTGACAAAGATGAACTGCGGGGTCTTTAATATTCCAGCACTACAGAGTTGGGATCCCCTGATGACAACAACAACAAAAAAAACAAAAAAAAGGAGGAAGAAGAAGACCAAGCAAATTTTGCAGATGCCATCAGGTAAGAATCAATAAAAACAGAGAAGCAAAAGGGAAGTAATCTACAGAAGATGAACTGGTCCAATTTATAAGAAATTACATGCTAACCAGATTTTAGAGTAACCTCAGTAGAGACCTAAGAAAGAACGTTTAATATGTGAGTGGACATCTAATATTATCATAAGTTTGGAAATAGTAACTCACCACCAGTGAATACGTGAGTCGACATCTAATATTATCAGAAGTTTGGAAATAGTAACTCACCACCAGTGATTGACAACAATTTCAGATATTTGCTACAAATACTAAGACAATCAACAAAAGCAGAGAAGTTGAGCAGCCAAAAAGAATCATATGTCAATTTTAAAGAAGTTAATATACAGTTGTTAATCTGATGAGATTTTTTTCTTGTAATTTTCCCAAACTTTGGGGCCTTCTGGATGCAGTTCCACAATTTGCTTTACAAATATCATCTCTGAAGTAGCTAGGATAGTGCTCAAGGCCAAGGTAGGGCTCACTGCACCTCTTTCCTTGAGCCAAGTATAGATGGCAAACCTCGACTTAACTCTCTCAGTTGTAAATGAGACATATGATGGAAATGACACCAAGGACTCGATGGGGTAACCCAAATTGTTTACAAGGAAACTAATTTTTTTCTTGATCACTTCACTTGACTGGTTTAAAATCTGAGGAGCTTGTTTGACTATCTTGAAAACATCTTCCCTGTTCAGCCCGGATTCCACAAGACAAGCAAATCTCTCCTGAAGTTCAGCACCTCTTCCTCGAAATCTCTTCAGTGCTCTCTTCATCTCATCAGAGTTCTCAACAAATCCGATGCTCACCAAGAACTCCATCTTCTGCATTAAGGGGTTGTCTTTTTCTAATGTTGGTAGAGGAGTTAGTCTAGTTCCCAAGATAAAAAATTTCAACTGTTCTGGGTCATGCTTTATAATTCCACACAACCGTTTCTTCCCAACATTTAATATTGAAAGAATACTGGTGGTTTTCTTCAAAGGGCAAATGCCTAAAATGTGTGGGTGGGCCTGCATGACTTCTCCAACATCTTCAGGCACCATTTCTATCTCAGAAAAAAATATCAACCCCCGTCTTAAAGTTCTTAAGAAGCTTCCACATTGAACTGCAGGGAACTGCAAAAGGAACCTTTTGATCAGGCCAATTTCATTTCCCAATTTCAGATATAGTCCAACAAGTAAATTGACAATCTTCCCTGATCCCTCCAATAAAAAATCAGGATGCTTGGTGATCATCACTCTTAATTCTTCAAAAGAGTACCCCATTCCACTTAAAAGATGTATTAAGTCAAGAATTCTGCTCCAGTTATAGGAGTTCCTTTCAGACAACAATCCACAGATCCAATCAGACTGAAATCCAAAGTTTTTCAATTTCTCTAACACATTAACAAAGTCATCAAGTACAATATTACCAATTAAAAGACGAGGACTGGCTGTAGCAAGCTTACTAACGGTCGTTTTATTCAGACCCAAAATTTCAAGGGCACGGAGTTTGGAGGCCAACACGCCATAATCATAGTGAAAAGCCTCGGTAGCTTCTTTATATATTTTTCCGATCTTACTGCGGGCAATCCCATAATTACACAAAATATGATAATTCTCAAGTAAGAGCTCATCATCAGTAAGAAACATTAACTCACGAGGAAGAAATGGAGCGTATTCTGAAGGCTTCAGACCTAAGCTTTCGAAGAAAGGTTCGAACTCGTTGATGGGGTGGTAGCGGAGAAAGCGGGTAACTGACCGCCCAATATCTTCTTCGTTTCCTATTCTGCCTAGAAGTTTGGCAAGGAAATTGGGTGAGTGCTTGCTCATATGTTCGGCATCAGTGAACTGTAGGCTTCGCGTGGAATGGAGGTAATCCAAAAGGGCGGCTTGGGCTTCCTTAACAGCAGCTCGCCGACTGCGTCTTTTATCTTCTGACAAGAGGCCTTCCGAAACCTTCAAACAAGATACTCTAATAGAAAATGAATGTCTAGCGGCGTAAAGATGTGAGTTTTCTGCAAAGCGGAGAGTTCCTGCAGTTTGATATAGCAATGCAGCCTCTGATGATTTGCTCTCTGAGAAAAGCGAGTAAACGAAACCGAGAATAGACTTTCTTCCAGGCCTCCAAGTATGGGCCATCCTGATATCAGTGGAATGTTCTACTAAAGATGAATAAAGAACTAGAGAAGCAATGCGGAGACAAAAATTCAACCTTCGAACGGAAAGTTGGCAACTGCTTGTGCTGCTCCCGCGGCAGAAGCCGCCATTGACAAAGCTAGCGAAGTTCGATTACAAGGGTTTTCTTGAAGGCGTTCTTTAATGGTAAACATGGAGGAGACTTGGAATTTGGAAATTGAAACTTGGGACAGAGTCAGAGAAGTCGATCCGCCAAAATGGCTAGGTGAAAATAGGGTGGGCACGGGTCTGATCTCAGGTTTAATTGAAAATGAGAGGTGAAGGCTGCAGAGGAAATCTATGGAACAAGAAAGACAATTCAAAGACTAAACAAAAAAATTACTGAAAGGAGGCACCTGCAACTTAAACAGAACAAAGGGAACTCCTCCCCTCTTCTCCTCTCGCTCAGGTTCAGCAACTGAAGAGAGGAAAAGGAGGGGATGACGTTTTGCCTCTCTATTTGATTGGTAAGAAAGGTGGATCCTTTTCTATTTTTATTTAATTATTTTTTATAAATATTTTAATTCATAATTGACCTTCAAATTTAACAGATTTTGAAGATAGTATTTAGAATTAGATCATATTTGAAACATTAAATTTATGAGGGTTGTGTTTAGATAAATTACCTAAAATTTTGGGCCTCTTCTATAGAAAAGATCATATGGATGGTTATAAAGCAAATAATTTTTGAATCTGGCCATAATTTATTATGGCCTCATCAGTGCCCCTAGATGAAAATTTATATTCTAGGAAAAACTAAAAATATTTTTCCTATGATACATATTCCCAAAAAAATCTTTAAATAAAATCTTATTACTATTAGTGACTTATTAGAAAATTACAAGAAATATTTTAAAATTTTCTTAGGAAAGTTAAATGGACCTTTTATTTGTCTCTTTTAGGGAAATAAATAAAAATTAATAATCAATCTAATATATTATTATACTTATCGATAAATTTTTAATTAAATAAAATATCAAACACAAAATTACAATGAAAATTGCTTCATGCTAAAAGTATTACAGCATCAACTGTTAAATACTTATTCAAAAAAAATTTATACAGTTTTTTACCTCATCTTGGTACAAAAATCTTACTTAAAAAATTATATCATTTTTAATAAAAAATTCAATTAGAAAAATATTTTAAAAAACATGAGACACTAATAGTTTATAGAAACTTATTTCTATAAAATTTATTTTTTAATTTTTTTGAGAGGAATTTTTTTTTTTTTTTACTTTATGATCTCGCATGTGTGAGATCTTCTTCGCGCGGGGGAGGGGGGAAATTATTTCTCCCCTGAACTTAGGTTCTGGTTTTCCGCCGAGACGACGCGGAGGGAAGGGGGTTACGGCACCGGGGAGGGATGACGGCTGCGATGGAGGCAACAGTGACAGAAACAAAGGCGACGGCGAGGAGAGGATGAAATCGAATGGACGGCCACAGAGGCGGCTGATTAGCAGTTGCGACGGCGGTAGAGACGGCCGGCGAACAACTACGACGGCGATAACAGCCGACGGGAGGGGCTCGGCGGTGACGAGGGGAGGAAAAATTTTCCCTACCTCGCTCTCGCTCCCGCTCGCGATCCCGATACTGATCCGACTCACCTCGAGCCGATGAACCGAACCTGGCTTTAATCGAGTTTAGCTCGTTAAGATAAACGAGCCGATTTCGGTGCTCGAACTCAACTCGAGCTTGATAGATAACGAATCGAATCGAACCGAACTCGAGCTGGCTCGGTTAGTATATTGCCTCTATTACCCACCACTCGACGTTCCTCTGGTCTATCACAGCAGACAGCGTTCTGATCGTTTCCCGCCCTCAACATTCTTTCCTCCTCGCACCGCTGTAGACTCTCAAGAATCTCGAAGTTGTCGTCTTGGAACGATAAGTCAAAATCCAAGACTTGGGTAATTCTCGTTTTCTTCCAGCGAACTTGAACTTCCTCGTCTCCGTCGGAGAGGCGGCGCTTCGGATTCATGGCTCCTCTTCGACGATGAAAGTGTGTTCGATCATGGCCTCGTGAAGACGTCCCGATTTTAATTAAGCCACCGACAATCTGATTTCCTTTCTAAATACTCCAAGTCATGCTCCAAGTCCGTTGCGGTTTCACACGGAAACTTAATAAATTTAAATTATATTTATACTTAATTACCCATATAGAAAGATGAGGTCGAAGGTAATGAATGCTGTTTGGGTAGTTAATACGGATCTTTCACCTTCCGTGTCAAGCAACTTTATTCGGCTTTAATATTAGCAAAGGTCACATCAACCGACATCATTACCTCACCGGCATTAAAAATATAATGTATTATATTAACAATTACCATCACTACACTGCTTATTATTTACATAAATATTTACACTCTCAACAAATAAAAGCTAACTAACCTTAGCTCAGTCGGTAGAGCGGAGGACTAAAAGCTGTCTCTCAGTCTTTGGCTTTTGTAAACGTAAGATTTGGCTAAATAAATGAAGAGTCCAAAACCGATAGCACTTGACGCCGCCACAAGCCAGTAAAAATAGTCAAGGTGAGCTCGGTTGAGGTTGGAATCGAACCAGCTTTTACCCACCGCTCCGCTTGCCATGTCAACCGCCGAGATCAAAATCCCGCTCAGGAAGCTCCCAATGCCATATGTGGCCAGGCACAAGGCAATCCCCACACTCCCTAACCCCTCTGGCATTTCACCGTAGAAGAACTCCAACGACCCGATGTACACAAACACATTCGCCGTTCCATACAACACAAACTGAGGTAACAACCACCACACGCTCATCGGCACCGTCGCGTCGCCCTCATCAACCAGACCCAACTCTCTCGCCATTTCAAGCCGCCGTGACTCCACCACCGCCGCCACTACCATCGATGCGATAGACAGAAGCAACCCGATGCCAATCCTTTGCAGCATTGTTATGCCAGAGGGCAGCTTTGTGAAAAGCCTCGTCATCGGAACAAATACACCATCGTAGATCGGCACAAGAAGGAGCATCATGATGCTGCTTGTTGACTGTAAGGCAGCTGCCGGTACTTGGAAATCACGACTCACTCGCCTATCCATGGTGCCGCCTTGCTTAGTGAAGAGGCTCAAGGGTTGTGCATTTACTACTCCATAAAATAAGCACGTAACCCAGATTGGCGTCAACTGCAGAACTTCCTTCGACTCCATGATTAATCTGCTCCAATCTGATTTTCGGGGATGATGGGTTTCCTCAGACGAAATTTGAATGACACGCCTAAAATTTTTGACGATGATGCATTAGTTAGTACAGGCTACAAGTCTCCCAAGGATAGACGGCCCTCTTTGTATCCTTTCTTCTAGAGTAAAATGAAACAATTGTCATACCGGTCATCGTCCCCAGAAGGCACTTGTTCAGCTGCTGCGCCAACAACTCGACAGCTTCTTATTACCAGCCCGCTTGTCTTCTTTGGGTAACGATAACTGGGAGTGCCAAGCAAGAAAATGGCCAAGGCAGCCACCATGGAAATGCAGGGAAGGCCGAAGCCGAGGCCCCAGCTATTGTTGTCTTCGATGAAAGGCACAATGATAGTAGACGCGCCGCTGCCGAAGCAAAGAGAAAAGTTCAACCAGTTGAAAAAGGAGCTCTTTGACTTGCTTTCCTGCGGGTCTTGTGCATCGAATTGATCTGCACCGAAGGCTTGCACACAGGGCTTATTTTGTGCAATTGCCACCAAGTAGAGAGAAGTGAATAGGAAAAAGGTCTGAAACTGAGTTGCTGGTGGACAAGTCCCTCGCTCTGGATCCTGTAACGGGCGAAGAGAAGGAATGATGACTGAAAGAGTCAACATGCCTGTACCCTGCATCGAATTTGAAGTAAAAAAAAATGTTTCTTTTTCAAGATTAACAAAAAAAAAAATTGTGAGAGCATGAGTTTCTGTATATTCTTTTGTGCAGCCTTTGGGAACCTACCTCTCAATCTACAGGGTTCTGCTCACGAAAACTTGAGAACCTATTAAAAGTTGGTTTATAGATCGGGTTTTGAAAGGCATCCAGATGAGCAGCGTTTTTTGTTTCAGCAAAAATCTTAACCTCATTAACAACCCCAAGTTAAAAAATATATATCATGATCACGGTGATACCAAAAAATCCATTCATCCACCAATTTCTTGCCCAAAAACATGCTTGGCCACCTGAAAAAAAATGGATAATAAGGTCCGCTTTGACAACATCGACTCCTCCGAACCTACTTTAGGTGTATCAATCAGTCGATCCTGCTCAAATGGATTTTGCAATTTGCTGAAACAGAAATGAGCGTAAATCGTATAAACCCACGTTTGATCTTTCCCATAGTTCCATCCAGCCCGTTTCAGCTCTCTCGGTCATGAATTTCCAAAGCAGAACGTAGATAACTTAGCTCATCCGCACATCTAACCTGGAGAAGTCGAATAGTTGGAAAATTGGGGAAGATTTGGAGGGAGAAAATACAAAACTAACCAAAATATAAAGGAAAGAAGTAACAAGGATCATCCGATATCGGCCGAGAAAGGAATCACCCAGCAAAGCTCCCAAGAGGGGAATCACACAGATACATCCAGACCATATATTTATGCTTGCCGCTGCCTCAGCCATCGATTTACCAAAGGGACCCATCAGATAGTTGATCAGATTCGATGCTATCCCATAGTACGCAAACCTCTCCGCCATTTCCCCTCCTTTTAAATCCAGGATAGAAATACAAAAAGTGAGAAAAACGTCGAGATTACAGATACGATCTAGATGGCTAGAATTTGTATACCCATAACGAAAAGAGCCGATCTCCATCCTCCAGCTTTGCGTCTTGAGACTGGGCGCCCTCGGTAATCGACGAATCCGTCAACGGTATCTTTCTCCAGAAGCGCAGTAGTTGGATTGAGGTCCATGGCGGAAGCAAGCTCACGAATGAAGTTTCTTTCTTTTCTTTAATGAGGTGACATTGCCCAGTGCCGACAGCGTTGCCAACTTTATTTCGACGTTTCGTCTAGCTCTGGTTTTTATCTTGACTCCATGTGGACAAACGGACGCAAGGAAAAAGCAGTATGTACAGCAATACTATTTTACAAGTGACGAATGTAATAATACTATTTTTAGTCAAAAACCTCAAATTTGGGTTTTTGGTTTCACCCTAGAGGTCGGGGATAGGGTAGGAAAAAAACTCACTGGGTTTCGATTCAGGAATGAGTTTTCTTAAACCCAATTCTAATCCAACTCACAAACGAGATAAGGACATAAAATGGAGTTAAGATGGGTTGGGTTTACATGGATGAGTTTTCTTAAACCCAATTCTAATCCAACTCACCCAAGATTAAGAAGAAAAAAAATTAAATGAGTTAAAATAAGTAGGAGAGCTAACAAACCTATTCACCACCCTTTAGGTTGTTGCTCATGGTCCTAACAATAGTAGCATGATACCTTTGTACATTCTCTTTGGTTGAGCTCTTGGCACATTCGTTGCGGAATACATCGACATTAAGGGGGGGTTAGTCTACAATGAAATTGAAATAAAATGAATAATTCAATTTAACTTAAATGAATTGATTCAACTTCAACTCATCCTTGGGTGTTAGTGTAGACGAGTTCAAGTGCATTGGAAAACAGATTCTAGTTTTAGTGCCCCTAAATGAAAAGTATGATATAAACAAGAGAATGGGTAACATTTTTATAATATACTTAAATAGAACATATATCTAAATAAATAATTAACCAAAATAAATATGGTTACTACACTTATAAGTGATTTAACGTGTAGTATTAGAATATATCAATAGCCTAATTAATAAAAAACTATATTATATTACTTAATTATTATAATTTATTATAAATTAATACAATAATTACATGTGACTAGAATAAATTATTAAAAATAAATAAATAAAAACAAAAAATAATATAAGCGAATATAATAAATAAATAAATTATTTTTTAATAACATAAGATATATTTTAACATTAAAAACCGCTAATTTAATAAAATAATAAAAAATTAATATAATAAATAAATAAATATATTTATTAATAACATAATATATATTTTTATGTATTATTAATTAATAATATATTGTCACAAATTTTAAAACCATTGGTTTAATTAATTATAAAAATGGGATAATTAAACAAAAATAATTTATCAAATACGTATTTTAACAATATTTTAATTATGACTATTAAATCATTATTTTAATATAGTAATTATAAAATAAATATATTAAATAAATAAAAATAATTATTTTATCAATAAAATTATAAATTATTATTTTTATGACAATCGTCTTCCTCATGGCACGCGTCGTCTTCTTCAGCGGAGGGCCGACAGGCAACGGTGATGGAGGCGGCACTCCGACGGTATGCCGAGAGGGAGAAGAGAAGGCGACGTCCCATACTCTGCGACGGAGGTCGAGAGGGAGAGGTGAGGGAGACCGATAGAGGGGGGGGGGGGGGGGGGGGGGGGGGGGGGGGGTGTGAAGGAGCAACGCGCGTCGCATGCTTCAATTATTTGATTTGCAAAACAGGTGTTAATCTAAATTCCCCGATTTTTGCCCGGGAGAATGAATTGATGTGATTCACTTGAAGTATAATTCATTCTACACTAAGGGGGGGTTAGTCCACGATGAAGTGGAATGAATTCCCCCGCATTACTTAGTTCATCCCACTTATGGCGTTAGTCCAGGATGACTTGAATTGACGTGAGATAACACCATTTCATTCGGTCAGAAAAAACGGGGGAAAGCTCTTTTGTACCGATTTTGAAAATCATCAGCTTTTCCACGCGCGTTACTTCTGCTCCCCCCCCGCGCCGCCGCCGCCGCTATGCTGCTCTCCCTCTCGTTAGCCTCTCCACGATCTCTGCTCCCTCCCCGACCGTAAGTATTTTTTCCTCCCTCTGCCCCCACCCCCGTCGGCCGTCCTCCCTCTGCCCCCACATCCGTCGCAGAGCACGGGAGGCTCTGTCGCAGAGCCCCTCGGCCTCCCTCTCTTTCCGGACCCCCCCCCCCCCCCCGTCGGGCTTCCTTCCTCCCTCTCTCGACCTCCGTCGCAGAGCACGGGAGGCCAGGGCCCCTCGGCCTCCCTCTCTTTCTGCCTCCCCCCCCCCCCCCCCCCCCCCTGTCGGCCTTCCTTCCTCCCTCTCTCGACCTCCGTCACATAGCACGGGAGGCCAGAGCCCCTCGGCCTCCTGGCTTCTCTTCTCTCTCGACCTCCCTATTTTCTCCCTCTCAGCGAACCGTCAGAGCGTCGCCGCCGTTGCCAAGCCCGCCGCAGAGGAAGACGAAGACGATGTTTAATTTTTCCTAACTTAGGAAAAATTAAACATCGTCATAATTGGTTTAATTATCCAATTAATTAAACCATTAGTTTTTTATTTTTTGTTAATATATTATTAATTAATAATATTTAAAATGTATATTATGTTATTGATAAATTTATTTATTTATTTATTTATTATGTATTTATTTATTTTTTTATTAAATTTGTGAGTTTTAATGTTAAACTATATCTTATATTATTACAGAATAATTTATTTATTTCTTATATTCACTTATGTTATTTTTAACTTTTTTATTTATTTTAAATAATTTATTCTAATCACACGTAATTAGTATATTAATTTATAATAAATTATAATCATTAATTGGTTTAATTATCCAATTGTTATAATTAATTAAACCATAATTATTGTTTTAATTTATAATAAATTATAATCATTAAGTAATATAATATAATTTTTTATTAATTAGGATATTAATATATTCTAATACTATACGTTAAATCACTTATAAGTGTAGTAACCACGTTTATTTTTGTTAATTATATATTTAGGTATATGTTCTATTTAAGTATATTATAAAATGTTACTTATTTTCTTTTTTATATCATATTTTTCATTTGGGGGCACTAACACTGGAATCTGTTTTCCAGCCACTTGAACTCGTCTATACTAACACCCAAACATGAGTTGAAGTGGAAGCAATTCATCTCACTTCAATTCAATTTTCCACTTCATTGTGGACTAACCCCCCCTAACCCCTTAATCTGATGACCTAAATAATGCGGGAGTAATTCATCTCACTTCATATTGGACTAACCCCTAAGTAAAAAACCAAATGTAAGTTTTACTTTTTTTTGTTTATTGGTTTTTCACCTAATTTTCTTTGATTGTTTCTTCATTTAATTACTTTGCCCTCTGCTTGTTTTCATCGGTTGCTCAAAAACAAAATGATGTTACTTGTAATTGGTCAATATGGAAATGGAATAAGGAGATACTAGTCAAAATGGTACACATATAGCATGTTTTAATCTGTTACCTTTTTCCAAGTATTCATTTGATATTCGAATTTACTAAAAAATTTCCACATGGATCAAAAATAGATCATGATAATTCACAAGTCATTTTTGAAAACATCATTTTAAAAAGTGTTTCATAGGATAAATATTGTACAAATAATACTATTTCAATACCAAATCATATAAATCAATCTACAGTCTGTATATCTAATTTATTCAACCACTATTGAAAATTTGCATTTGACTAATAAAACTATCTATAGTAGAATTCATTGTTGCTTATCGCATCCATTATTGATGGAAGTTGTGAGCAAAGACGAGTAGTGGTTGTAGAAGAAGAGGTTCAAGATTCCTCTAAACAAATGAATTTTGATGATAACAAATACATGCTTGCTACACTAATCATTGAATGAGAATTTTGCGAAAAAAGTCAAAGAAACAATGGGTAATAGGACAATAAAGAAAGAAAAATATAGAATACGAACCAAAACTATTAGAGATAATAAAACAAAAGAAGTTCACATTATCTGTGTGAGTGGGCTGAGTCAACTCAATGAACCTGCTCTACTATTATGTTGAATTTTGTGAAAAGAAAAATACTTTAGTAACTTGTTGTAATTGAGTACAATGAGCCTTCATTTATAATAGAGGAAATAAATAGAATCTTATTTTGTGAGCATTTTTTTCTTTCCTTTTGGGTTAAATGTGGGTAACTTTCTAGTAGTAAACTTGTTATCTTTTGAAGAAGAATAAAAGAAAATTTAGAAATAGGGGGCAAGAGAATGTGAGTAATTTCAGATTTTTTTTGCAACGGTGTGATAATTCATTTCTAGTTTCCTCAAACTCTCCGATTTCTTTACACCCCTCTGCTCTCTACATCTCACGGTTCTCTGGTTTGTTTGTGTAAACATAAGATTTGGCGAAATATATGAACAGGCCAAAACCGATAGTGCATAGTGCTGCAATAAGCCAATAAAAATAGTCAAGGTGAGCGCGGTTGAGGTTGGTGTCGAACCAGCTTTCACCATGCGCGCTGCTTGCCATATCAACGACGGATATCAAAATCCCGCTCAGGAAGCTCCCAATGCCAAAGATGGTCATGAAGAAGGCAACGCCGACACTCCTCAGCCCATCAGGCATTTGATCGTAGAAGAACTCCAACGATCCAGTGTACATAAACATCTGTGCCACTCCATTTAAGGTATACTGTGGTAACAACCACCACACGCTCATCGGCACCGTAGCATCGGGATCATCAGCGAGACCCAACTCTCTGACCATGACAAGCCGCCTCCTCTCGACCACAGCAGCCACGACCATGGTTGCGATGGATAGAAACAAACCAATGCCAATCCTTTGGAGCATTGTTATACCAGAGGGAAGATTTGTGAAAAACCTCATGATGGGGACGATTATCCGATCGTAGATCGGCACAAGCAGGACCGCCATAAAGGTGATAGATGATTGGAAGGCGGCAGCAGGTATTTGGAAGTGACGACCCACTTGTCGATCCATGATGCCGCCTTGCTTGGTGAAGAGGCTCGAGGGTTGTGCTTCAACTACTCCGTAAAATATGCACGTAGCCCAAATTGGCATCAACTGTAAAACTTGCTTTGCCTCCACTTGTAATCCGCTCCAAGCTGATCTTCGGAGATCATCTATTTCCTCAGAAGTAATTTTAATCTGGAGCCTAAAAGAAAGTAGTTAGTAAAGACCAAAAGCGTCCAAGAAATGGCGGCATCCTCTCGATCGAGGAAAGTGGGAAAAATATGATACCGTTCACGATCTCCAGCTGAAGGCACAGGAGCTTGTTGGACCCTTTGTTCAATAGCTGCACCAACATCTTCACGGCTTTTTATCAGGGCGCTCTGTTTTTCTGTGTGACTGTAACGATAAGTGGGAGTGCCGAGCAAGAAAAGCGCAAAAGCAATAACCATGGAAATGCAAGGGAGGCTAAATCCAAGGCCCCAACTCTTGTTTTCTTGAATGTAAGTCACAATAATAATAGATGCTGTGCTGCCGAGGCAGACAAAAAAATTCAACCAGTTGAAAAACGAGCTCCTTGACTTGCTCTCTGCTGGGTTTTGGGCATCGAATTGATCAGCACCAAAGGCTTGCACGCATGGCTTATGGCCACCTTGTGCAATCGCCACCAAGTAGAGAGAAGTGAATAACAAAAATGTTTGAAACTGAGTCGGTGGTGGACATATTTCTTGCTCTGGACACTGCGTGGGATGCAGAGAAGGAGAGAGAGCAGAGAGAGTTAACAAGCTTGTACCCTGCATCATGAATTTGAAGTTAATGAAAGGAGCATTTCTTTCAAAAATGTAAGAAGATGAGTTTAGTATTTCATGCAGCCCAGTTTTCCTGTTATCTCCTTGGTGACGGTGGAGAGCGGCCTTATGCGAACTGACAACACCATGTGGCCAGGTGCTCAGATCAGGGGCTATCCAGGATGCACCAGAAGGGAACTCCCTCGCATGCCTCACCAGGGGGAGGGCTTAGGCCCTCTCTTTCAACTCCAATGTTTAGTATGGGAGCCCCTCCCCAACTAGTAGACAGAAGGGAGAGTAGCTGGGTTTCGTCCCAATGTTTTACTTTGCAGTGGAGCTACACAGTCCACCCTTGAGGAGTTCCACACAGTGGAGAGGGCAGGGAGCTGTTCGACCCCAATCTCCCGTCACAAAATATTATTATGTAATTATGATACCAAAACTACTTCAAGCACAACTTTTTATTGTTGGACTGATTTGGACCAACTTATCCACTTAAGACTTAAACAAATTCAGCTATAATATCACTCTTTTGGGATGATGGGATCTGAATATCCTATATAAGTACAGACTGAAATGCCAAAACAGAAAGAGATGTACTTCTAAGTCTAAGTTCTGTGAATAATTCCTTGAGTGGATCCTATTCGAATCCCATTGAAGGACGAATCACATGGTTACTTGCGGAGATGTCTTGTGTCTCTGTGGGAACTAGGGGTGGCATCGAGTTGAGCCCGAATCTGCTTATGTTCGAGTCGAGCTTAATTTAAATATTTCGAGCCGAGCTTTGAGCCTCGCCTTGTCTCGAGCCTAAAATTGTTATCGAGCTTGAGTCCAACGAGTTCGAGCCGAGCTTCGAGCCGAGCTCGAGCCTCAACATACATTTAAAATTTTTTAAAAAATATATATCGAATAAAATGTATATAAAATTATGCATACATTTTACATAAATTTGGGCATGACCTCTACATAAAATTGGTCATAACTTATATATATAATATGTGTATAAGATTGGGCATAACCTCTACTTAAAATTGAGCATAATCTATATATATAATACTTGTATAAAATTCGGCATGACCTCTACTTAAAATTGGGCATAATCAATATACATAATACCTGCATAAACACTCCATAAACACTTCATAAAATTGTCTATACATTCCATAAACACTTCATGAAATTGTTTATACACTCCATAAAATAATCTAAACACTCCATACACTGCATAACATTATAAATAAACTCCATACAATAATCAAACACAACAAAATTAAATAAAATATCACTATCAATTTACAATCACCCAAATAAAAACTATAAATCCTTTAAATAAAATCCTATTACTATTACAGACTTACTAGAAAATTACAAGAAATATTTTAATTTTTTCTTAGGAAAGTTAAATGGACCTCTTATTGACTTTTCTAAGGAAATAAATAAAAATTAATAATTAATCTAATATATTATTATACTTATCAATAAATTTTTAATCACATAAAATGTCAAACACAAAATTATTATGAAAATTGCCTCATGCTCAAAGTATTATATCATCAACTGTCAAATAATTATTCAAAATTTTTCTATATGGTTTTCTAACCCATCTTGGCAAGAAAATCTTACTTGAAAAATTATATAATTTTTTAAAAAGAATTTATAATTAGAAAAATATTTTGAAAAAATATGAGGTACTAACGGTCCCTATATTTCTATTAAAAATATCTTTTCAACATTTATTGAAAAAACCACTAATAGTCTCTAGAAATGTATTTCTACTAAAATATCTTTTCAATTTATTTAAGAGCCATGAGGAAGGGACAAAGAGTTTTTTTTCCTTGTTTATGAGTAGGGGTGGCTTTGAATAAATTATATATAAAATTATGCATACATTTTTAAAAAATATAATGATAGGGGAGGTTCAAGATTGAATTTCAATAATGGATTAAAATACACCAATATTAATATTTTTTACTCCAATTGTTGTCTAGCTTGTTTTGTAATTTTTGAATCTGGTCATAATTTATTATGACCTCCTTAGTGCCCCTAGATAAAAATTTATATTCTAGGAAAAACTAAAAATATTTTTCCTATGATACATATTCCCAAAAAAACCTTTAAATAAAATCTTATTACTATTAGTGACTTATTAGAAAATTACAGGAATTATTTTAAAATTTTCTTAGGAAAGTTAAATGGACCTTTTATTGTCTCTTCTAGGGAAATAAATAAAAAATAATAATTAATCTAATATATTATTATACTTATCAATAAATTTTTAATTAAATAAAATATCAAACACAAAATTGCAATGGAAATTGCTTCATGCTAAAAGTATTACAGCATCAACTGTTAAATACTTATTCAAAAATTTTCTATATAGTTTTCTACCCAATCTTGGTACGAAAAATCTTACTTAGAAAATTATATGATTTTTAATAAAAAATTTCAATTAGAAAAATGTTTAAAAAAGCATGAGACACTAATAGTTTATAGAAAATTATTTTTATAAAATTTATTTTTAATTTTTTCCAGAGGAAAAAGTTTTTTTTTATTTTTTTATTTTATGAGATCATCTTCTCCCGAGGAAGGGGGAGATTATTTCTCCCATGTTCTGGTTTTCCGCCGACGACGCGGAGGGAAGGGGGTTACGGTGCAGGGGAGGACCTATCGTCAGGGATGACGGCCACGACAGAGTCGTCTGCGACGGAAGCGGCGGCGACGGAAACAGAGGCGACGACGAGGAGAGGAAGAAATCGAACGGACGGCCACAGAGGCGGCCGGCGAGCAGCTGCGACGGCGGTATAGACGCCGGCGAACAGCTACTACGGCGGTAGAGGCGGCGACAACAACCGATGGGAGGGGTCGACGGTGACGAGGGGGGAGGAAAAATTTTCCCCCCCCCTCACTCTCACTCCCGCTCCCGCTCCCGCTCCCCCGCTCGCTCGCGATCCCCTTATCGATTCATACCAATCCGACTCATTTCGAGTCGGCTCGTTAAAGTAAACGAGCCGATTTCGGTGTTTGAACTCGGCTCGAGCTAGATAAATGACGAATCGAACCGAGCCGATACCGAGTCGAACCGAACCGACTCGTGAACCGGCTCGGTTCGAAGCCACCCCTAGTCGGAACATCTCAAATGTTTAAGAAAGCGATATGCTTCTCTATAAAATAATGTTATTGAAGTCGGAAGCCCAACCCCCTGCTTAGAGACACAATCTGCACTTAGATATGATTCCTAAAAGCGAGACTAGATAAATTGATCACTCAGAGATTGGAAAAGCTGGAAACTAGAGGAAGATTTGAGGAGAGGAAATAGAAGGAAAAACTTACCAAAACATAGAGGAGTGAAGCAATAAGGACCATCCAGTATCGCCCGAGAAAGAAATCACCCAGAAAAGCTCCCAGGAGGGGAAACACGAAAATACATCCAGACCATATATTTACACTTGCCGCAGCCTCAGCCACGGGTTTACCAAAGGGACCCGTCAGATAGTTGATCAAATTTGATCTTATCCCATTATATGCAAACCTCTCCGCCATTTCCGCTGCTGTAAATCCAGGAAAGAAATACCAGAATTAGAAAGAACACAAACATTATAACTACTACCTTATAAATGGCGGAATTCTGTTTACCCATGATGAAAGCTACCGATCTCCATCCTCCAGCTTTGCTTCTTGATACGGGGTGGCCTCTATGATCGACGACACGTTCAACAGTATCTTCCTCCAGAAGAGCTGAAGTAGGATTGACGTCCATGTCGGAAGCAAGCTCACGAATGAAGTTTCGTTCTTTTCTGTTTATTGAGGCGACCATGCCACTTGCAGCGCCAACTAATAGTTATCTGTTGTGATATTTCTCGTGGCTGTGTGTTTTTCATCTTTATTTCGCTTGGAATAGACAATTTTTGGGGGTGAGGGTATGATACACTACCAGAAAAATCATTTCTCCCAACAAAAAATTTATATTAGTGAATTTGAAACTTAGTTGCGAAAAGTCATCTTAGGAAAAGTTCCCATTCTTGGGAAAACTTTTTTGAGCGAATTATGTTTTGGGAAAAGTTAAAAACTGATTTTTTTTCAAGCTAGTTTTAATTTGTCGGGAAAAATATTTATTATGGGAAAGATTCTTTTAGGTAAATTTAAATGAAATAATATTAATATTAAATGAGTTTTTTTCTCTTTCGCACGTGTGACATTCACATGTGTGGCTCTCTTACGCGTGTGTGCGCTTTCAACCTCGCAATGATAGAGTCCGGAGGGGAGTAGGGGTGGCTTCGAACCGAGCCGGCTCGCTAGCGGCTCGAGTTTGGCTTGGTACCGGCTCGGTTTGATTCACTATCTATCGAGCTTGTGCTTTGAAACCGACTCGTTTACCTTAACGAGTCGAGCTCGATTGGAGCTAGGTTAGGTTCGTCGGCTCGCGAGTCCGCTCAAGGTGAGTCGGAATCGGTATCGGGTCGAAAGCAGGGGAGCGAGGGGGGGGGGGGGGATTTCTCTTCCCCTTGTCATCGCCAAGCCCCTCCCGTCGGCTGTTGTCACCACCTCTACCGTCGTCGACAGCTACTCGTCGGCCGCCTCTGTGGCTGTCCGTTCAATTTCTCTTCCGATTTCTTCCTCTCCTCGTCGTCGCCCCTATTTCCGTCATCGCAACCGTCATCCCCGACGACAGGTCCTTCCCGGCATCATAACCCCCTTCTCTCCGTGTCGTCTCGGCGGAACACCTGAACCAGTAAGTTTAGGGGAGAAATTAGGGGAGAAATAATCGACAGCCCCCCTCCTCCCTTCCCTCCCCCCCCCCCCCAAGAAGATTTCGCACATGCGAGATCATAAAGTAAAAAAAAAAAAAAAAATCCTAAAACTCTCTTTTGTCGTAGCTCTTGAAAAAATTAAAAATACATTTTATAGAAATAAGTTTCTATGATCTATTAGTGTCTCATTTTTTAAAACATTTTTCTAATTGAAAATTCTTTTTAAAAATCATATAATTTTCTAATTAAGATTTTCTTACCAAGATAGGGTTGAAAACTGTATAGAAAATTTTTGAATAAGTATTTAACAGTTGATGCTGTAATACTTTTAGCATGAAGCAATTTTCATTACAATTTTGTGTTTGACATTTTATTTGATTAAAAATTTATCGATAAGTATAATAATATATTAGATTGATTATTAATTTTTATTTATTTCCCTAGAAGAGGCAATAAAAGGTCCATTTAACTTTCCTAAGAAAATTTTAAAATATTTCTTGTAATTTTCTAATAATTCACTAATAGTAATAGGATTTTATTTAAAGGTTTTTTTTGGAATATGCATCCTAGGAAAAATATTTCTAGTTTTTCCTAGCATATAAATTTTCATCTAGCGGCACTAAGGAACCATAGTAAATTTATGGCCAAATTCAAAAATTACAAAAGAAGCTAGACAACAATTGGAGTAAAAAATATTAATATTGCTGCATTTTAATCCATTATTGAAATTCAATCCTGAACCTCCCCTATCATTTTTTTAAAAATGTATGCATAATTTTATATATAATTTATTCGAAGCCACCCCCACGTGTGAGATTATAAACAAGGAAAAAAAAAAACTCTTTGTCTCTTCCTCATGGCTATTATAGAAATTGAAAAGATATTTTAGTAGAAATACGTTTCTAGAGACTATTAGTGGTTTTTTCAATAAATGTTGAAAATAAATTTTTAGTAGAAATATTGGGACAATTAGTGCCTCATGTTTTTTGAAATTTTTTTTCTAATTATAAATTCTTGTTAAAAAATCATATAATTTTCTAAGTAAGATTTTTTTGCCATGATGGGCTAGAAAACCGTATAGAAAAATTTTGAATAAGTATTTGACAATTGATGATATAATACTTTTAGCATAAGGCAATTTTCATAGCAATTTTGTGTTTGACGTTTTATTTTATTAAAAATTTATCGATAAGTATAATAATATATTAGATTAATTATTAATTATTATTTATTTCCTTAGAAAAGGTAATAAGAGAACCATTTAACTTTCCTAAGAAAAATTTAAAATATTTCTTGTAATTTTCTAGTAAGTCTTTAATAGTAATAGGATTTTATTTACAGGATTTATAGTTTTTATTTGGGTGATTGTAAATTGATAATGATATTTCATTTAATTTTGTTGTGTATGATTATTGTATGGAGTTTGTTTATAATGTTATGCATTGTATGGAGTGTATAAACAATTTCATGAAGTGTTTATGGAATGTATAGACAATTTTATGAAGTGTTTATGCAGGTATTATGTATATAGATTATGCCCAATTTTAAGTAGAGGTCATGCCGAATTTTATATAAGTATTATATACATAGATTATGTTCAATTTTAAGTGGAGGTCATACCCAATCTTATACATGTATTATATATATAGGTTATGCCTAATTTTATGTAGAGGTCATACCCAATTTTATGCAAAATATATGCATAATTTTATATACAATTTATTATATATATATTTTTTGAAAAGTTTTAAATGTATGTTGAAGCTCGAGATCGGCTCGAACTCGGTTAAAATTTTTGGGCTTGAGCTCGACAACAATTTTAGGCTCGAGACGAGGTTCGGCTCGAAGCTCGGCTAGCCGAACCTCGGCTCGAAATATTTAAATTAAGTTCGGCTCGAACATAGGCAAGTTCGGGCTCAGCTCGGCTCGGCTCGATGCCACCCCTAGAGTGGAGGTGGTTGGGGTTGAGCGCCTGGGCAACCATAGCAGTAAGTAGGAACACCATTTTGGAGGCATAGCAGGAGTTGTTGGAGGCGTAGGGAAGCTCGACCGGTACGAGTTTTCACCGGAGCCTATTTCCTGTCTTTTTTTTTTTCCAACCTCCTACAACTCTCTAATGTGCGTCATCTTTGTCTTCCAGTTTTGGTCTCCCAAAAAAAAAAAAAAATCATGGCAACGGTGAATGGCGCAGAGCAGAGGAGGGATGGAGATGACGAACAATGGCATCGAACGACAGTCAAGCAAAGGAGAAAGGGAAGATGAAGAAATGGCAAGGATTCTGAGTAGAGGTGGTCAGAATGCAGAGGCAGTAGAGGAGAAGAAAATGTGTTGGTCATACCATAAAAACGATTTCATTTGCCTTGAAATTGAACCACACTTTTTTATATTGATTTAAGAATGATATTTATATACAATTTACAATAGAAATTTTCAAACTTAAGAGAATTTTTTTTTTATTGAGCAAATCTCCTTCTTCCAGATCTAGATAGGAGATGGAACACCCTTTGGATATCTAGCGTGAGACAATATGGTTAAAGAATAAAGAGAAAAATTCTTCAAATTGAAATTGGTCCTTCAACTAAAAAAACAAAAGTTGGAAATATTCTTTCAGACTTATCTCGTTAATATCCCCATGTGAATGATGATAATTCTTCCTACCTATTTTTAGTATTTATTGTTAAATTATAAAAAAAAAATCACATTATCCTACAAGATATACGAAAAAGAACTAGTACAAGAATAATTGGATGTTAAAGCTTTTCTACTTGTTACTGCATCAATTCGACTCAAGTTTAGATGTTTGTAGACCTGTAAATATATCGAAGGTGTCGGTCCAATAGAAACATATGTTAGATATAGAATTATGAAAACATTTAGTTGAATGTCATCACGTTGCTTACATATTTTACTCAATTATCTCTTCAGAGAGATTAAAAATAAATATATAAAGTATTCTTTTTTTTATATATTTTCATTTACTTTGTTTTGGGAAACCAACTACTATCTACTAGCTTTTTTATTCAGAATTTATAACTATTGATTGTTTACTTCTGAGATATGAATTTCATTCTACTTCATTTTCTCAAATTTTCAAGGCATTCAAATCTTCGTAGGCTTGTATTGATCCAACGTCAATCTTATTGACTAGCCAAGACATGCACACAGACAATCATAAGGGGTTATGAATTTTTGCAAGTATCTGACATAATTAGGAAAACTTCGGTGGCTTTTCTATTGTTTTTTTGCTCTTCTTCTGTTTTTACTTTTTTTCTCCATCTTTTCCCTCTCAATTGATAAAAAAATTGCTAAAAATCCAACTACGATATCCATAAGAGTCTTTCTAATGCCACAAATGGTTTCTTGTTTATTTTGCTTAGTTTTCTTTTAAGCCACAATCAGACATGTCTAGGTGAATGATGCTTCCGTTATGCATCATTAATTCCTCAGAGCATTGACTTGAAGCTCCAAAAATGGATGATAAAGATACTATATGATGTTAGGTAGGGAGAGAAGAGCGAAATGCAGGAGGGTGAAGAACAAAGAAGATTCGATTTACCTTCTTCTCTGCTTTCTTTTGCTACTAATTTCTCTCGCATGTGTAGAAGAGAATCATAGAGACATAGAAAAGCCAACATTGCTGAAATATTACTCAGACAAAACGATGCAAGATCTTCTAGTAAAAAATCTACATGTCCCTCCAACTTTTGCATAAAAGTGATCAATTGAAGTTCATAATCTGATCCTAAATCTATACAGAGGTTTGAATATCCTCGAAAGTATTCGAAATGCCGAAAAGTCAGAATTGACCTGAAACTCATCTTTACATCTCAATCGAAAGTGCCAATAATGTATAGAAACTTCATTGGTTTTAAACCAGAAACGCATGAATCAGAGCTAACATTGGGGGGGTTAGTCAACTTGAAGGACAAAATGATCTTCAACCACATAACGCCCTTCTCCACTTGAAGTCGTTAGTGGAGCGCAGATAAAGCTTCATCTCGATGCAGGGGATGAAGGGGCCCTTCATCTCCACGGTTTAATTTCAATCATGTGGAAGAAGGCCCATTTTGATCTTCTTCGAATTGAAGGACGGGCGTCGCCCTCGGCCTCGCTCTCTCTCCTCGCACCACCCCCCCCCCCCCCCCCCCATCGTGCGTCGTTTTTTCTTTTTTCTTCCTCTCTCCCGCACTCCCTTCCCTCTCTCGTCTCCCTGCGCCCCCAACATTGTTCTCGGCCTTCGTCTCCCTGCGTCCCCGACGTTGATCTCGGCCACTATCTCAGTTCCCTCTCGTCTCCGGCTTCAACTCTCGGTCTTCTCTCGGCCTCGCCCTCTCTGTCGCACCCCCTCTCTCGTCTCCGTGACTCCCTCTCTTCTCTCGGACAAACTCTCTCTCGCTTCTCTCTCTCTATTCCCTCCCGACCTCCCTTTCTTCTCTGTCTTCTCCCTCTCTTCTCCCTTTCGGCCTCCCACTCTCTTATCTCTCTGGCTAGTCTCGATTAGGCATCGATTTCACCCTTCGGCTTCGGATTTCCCCCTTCGATTTCACCCTTTGGCTTCACCCTTCGGCTTCACCCTTCGTCTTCGGATTTCCCCTTCGATTTCACCCTTCGGCTTCGGATTTCCCCAAATTTCAGAGGTATGCCTAAACCCGAATTTTTTTTCATTAAATTAGTGTTTTATTTGATTTAAATTTATTTTCAGTGCGTAATTGGGGGTTATTTGTGCATTATTTTGGGATTTAGGGTTACGGTTTAGGGTTTATGGTATTTTAGGGATTAGGGTTTAGGGTT
This sequence comes from Aristolochia californica, assembly GCF_029961685.1. Lineage (NCBI taxonomy): Eukaryota > Viridiplantae > Streptophyta > Magnoliopsida > Piperales > Aristolochiaceae > Aristolochia > Aristolochia californica. Next base: position 48,693,761 of record NW_027181881.1, on the reverse strand, counting down.
TAGTGCGTAATTAGGGTTTATGGTTAAGGGTATTTTAGGGATTAGGGTTTTAAAGGTTTAGGGGGTTTAGGGTTTTTAAGCTATAAGGTTTTTTGGGTTTAGGGTTTGGAATTAGGGTGTAGGGTTTAGGGCTTTAATGTATTAAGTCCGGGAATTAGTGTTTAGGGTTTAGAGTTTAGTAGGTGATAGGGTTTAGGGTTTGATGGTTTAGTTTTTTTTTTATGGTTTGTGTTTCGGGTAAGGTTTAGGCCTGAGGTTTATGGTATTTTAGGGATTATAATTTTTAAGGTTTAGGGGGGTTTATGGTTTTTAAGGTTTAGGGGGGTTTATGTTTTTAAGCTCTAGGGTTTTTTAGGTTTTTTTTTTTTTGGGGGGGGGGGGGGGGTGGTGGGGTTTGGGGTTTAGGGTTTTGGGCTTTTAAGGTATTAAGTTTTGGAATTAGTGTTTAGGGGTTTTTAGTCCAATTCAAACAAGGTTGAGTCGCCTACACAGGTGTCCATTAGCCAACGAAACCCGACCCCCATCACTGACGAGGTACAGTTCATAGTGACTGCGAAGTTATATGGGGCTCTACCAGGGGTCTTCGGTGAATTTGGATTTGATGTGTGTGTGTTTTCATTGTTTAGTGCATATGTATTAGTGAAAATAATTTAATTAATTTTGAAATGTGTGAGAATGTTGTTGAGAATTTTTGAAGTGCTATGAAATGTTTTTGCCATGTGGTGAGGAGATTCGGGTATTATACATATCCACTACATGGTATTTTTTTTTTATGGTTTGTGTTTCGGGTTTACGGTTTAGGCTAAGGGTTTAGGGTATTTTAGGGATTAAGATTTTTAAGGTTTAGGGGGTTTATGGTTTTTAAGATTTTGGGGTTTTTTAGGTTTTGGGGAGGGGGGGGGGGGGGGTTAGGGTTTAGGGTTTTGGGCTTTTAAGGTATTAAGTTCTGGAATTAGTGTTTAGGGGTTTTTAGTCCAATTCAAACAAGGTTGAGTCGCCTACACGGGCGTCCATTAGCCAACGGAACCCGACCCCCATCACTGACGAGGTACAGTTCATAGTGACTGCGAAGTTATATGGGGCTCTACCAGGGGTCTTCGGTGAATTTGGATTTGACGTGTGTGTGTTTTCTTTGTTTAGTGCATATGTATTAGTGAAAATAATTTAATTAATTTTGAAATGTGTGAGAATGTTGTTGAGAATTTTTGAAGTGCTATGAAATATTTTTGCCATGTGGTGAGGAGAGTCGGGTATTATACATATCCACCACATGGTATTTTTTTTATGGTTTGTGTTTCCGTGACGAGTAAAGGTTGTCTGATAAAGTTTTTTCCGTGAGGACCGTATCGGATTTAGATTATACATAGCTGCAAGAAGACAACCAAGTGGTCGAACATATGATATTTGGACATTTGATGATGATAGAAAAATGCTCGATCTCTTGGTCGAGCAGGTCAATCTAGGGAACAAGTTGCCTAACGGGGTGTGGAAGCATGAGGTATACATGGACTGTGTAAATAAGTTCAATGAAGACACAGTCATGAAAAAAACTGTTGAGCAGGTGAAGAATCGAACAAGAACATGGAAGAAAACATACCAAACAGTAACGAGCTGTATCAACACTAGTGGGTTTGGTTGGGATGCAACCACACAACGAGTTACTGCATGTAATTCTGTATGGCTTGATTACATAAAGGTCAGTAAATCTGTATGGCTCGACTATATGATGTACTATAAAATATTTTTTATGTTTTTCGCGTTAGTATAACTCTATTCCAAGACGTCTAAATGATGTTTTATTCTTGTAGAAGCATAAAGATGCTGAGAAGTACAGACGTGAAGGCTGCCCCCTATACGACAAATTAGCTGTGGTGGTGGGAAACACAATAGCGGTAGGGTCAGGAGCTGCAACCTTTGTAGATCAAGGCGATGAGGTGATCCGTGAATCGGAACATGTCCCGATGGATGAGCCAGCGGATGTTGATATAGTTAGGGATACTCCATCACCATTATTAAGCATGGATGAGTCTCTAGGTAATCAATCTGAAAGAAGTAAACGGTCATCTTCAAGTCGTCGTAGAAAGAGAACCAAAATGCCCGATAACGACACTAGTAGCAGAATTTTTGATGCAATAGATCGAATTGCTCAGACATTTCAGAATTTCATGATGAAAGACGATATTGTAAGAGGTTGCGTCAACGCCCTCAGGGAAATCCCGGACTTGCCTACAGAATTGAAGTATCGCGCTCCTTCATGGTTGGATACACCAACTAAGAAGGTCATGTTTATGGAAATGACAGTGGAAGAGCGGGTCGAGTGGCTTAAATTTTGTTTTGAAAACTAATTGTAATGCGTTATAAATACACTATTTTTTTGGAATATTATTATGCGGTAGACATGATATTTGAATTATGACGTTGCAAAACTTATTAGTATGGTTTGTATTTAAATTTGATATGTTGTTGTGTTTATATATTGCATAGATAAATATGGTGTTTTGAGTATGCATGTGGAATGTGATTGAATATAGGATGTGGATGTGATTGAATGTAGGATGTGGATGAATGTAGGATGTGATTGAATGTAGGATGTAGAATGTGGATGAATGTAGGATGTGATTGAATGTAGGATGTGTGAATGTGGATGAATGTAGGATGTGATTGAATGTAGGATGTGGGAATGGGGATGAATGTAGGATGTGGAATGTGGATGAATATAGGATGTGATTGAATGTAGGATGTGGGAATGTGGATGAATGTAGGATGTGGGAATGGGGATGAATGTAGGATGTGATTGAATGTAGGACGTGGGATGTGGATGAATGTAGGATGTGGGAATGTCGATGAATGTAGGATGTGGGAATGGGGATGAATGTAGGATGTGATTGAATGTAGGATGTGTGAATGTGGATGAATGTAGGATGTGGGAATGTGGATGAATATGGTTGTTTATAGGTGTGATTGCAAATAGGTTATGATTGAAGATTGATGTTTACTCGTGTTTATGAATTTTAGGCGATTGAATTTGTGGATTTCCATGGATACTATGACAAACGATGAAAAGGTTGCAATTATGGTTGCATTCACAACTTTGATGATCGCCATGGAAAGATACTATATATACCATTGCAACAAACGTGTACCACGTTCTTGTGGGATGAATGGTCCATTGTATTTGCAAAAGGCACTAGACAAATCTCCAGTTAAATTTCGTAAAGTGTATAGGATGAACCAACTGGTATTTCACAAATTCGCAGATATACTTTCTAGTAAAGGGTTTTTATCAGCCACAAAGACCATCTCAGTTGAAGAACAACTTGCATATTTCCTCCTAACTGTTGGTTAAGGACAAGTGTATAGTGTCACAGCAGAGATGTTTAATAGATCAAACTGGACGATAAGTAAGTATTTCAACAAGGTGTTGGATGCAATCCTCAAACTTCACTCTGATTACGTCAAATGGCCTTCGGAACGCACACACTCGAAGATTTTAACAAATTCAATGTTTTATCCCTACTTCAAGGTAACATCACTTCCTATAACTAAATAATTTTACATTAATATACAAAGTTAGTAAATATTAATTGAAAATGTATAATTAGGATTGTATTGGAGCTATTGATGGAACTCATATCAAAGCCAACATTCCACTTGAAGATCAACCAAGGTTTTGGAATAGAAAAGGTTATCTCTCACAAAATGTGATGGCTGCATGTTCATTTGATATGCAATTCACTTATGTACTTGCTGGATGGGAGGGGTCAGCAGCCGATTCCCGTGTATTGAAGGATGCATTGACTCGTCAAGATAAAATCTTTGTACCTGAAGGTAAGTAATATATTTTTATGCAGTACTTTTTTATCTATTTTATATTCAATTATTTTATGTGGTATATAATTTTTATTATAGGAAAATATTATCTAGTTGATGCTGGTTATGCAAATCTTCCGGGATTTTTGGCTCCATATCGAGGAACCCGATATCATCTGCAAGAATTTGGAGATAATATTCCTAGAAATGAAAAAGAATTATTCAACCGAAGACATTCATCTTTACGGAATATTATTGAGCGAACTTTTGGTGCTTTAAAAGCTCGATTTCAAATATTAAAAGGCACTCCTCCATTTTCTTTTAAGATCCAGGTGAAAATTGTACATGCTTGTTGCATATTGCACAATTATATACGTGCAGAAGATTATGATGATATATTTGAAGATGAAGATGATGATTCGGGTGGCGAGCTCGGTGGAGGAGGTGATGCGGTCCAATTAGGTGCAATGGATGATACAGACAGTGACGATTGCGATGATCTTGAGGAATTGGGTAGCCAAGTAACAAGCATTCGGAGGCAGAGTGCATTAGAATCCACAAGAGCTGCACAATTTCGAGATGCCATATCGACATCTATGTGGAACGATAAATGATAGTTTACTCTTATTACTTTTGAACATGCGTAATTTATATGTACTAAACTTGTAACTCGTTGATTGTAATATTAAAGGCACGAACTCGTTATTTGAATAATTTTTTTTAGGTTATTTTAAAAGTTGTATATGTATTTATTTATTATTTTATTTTATTTTATTACTATATTAAACTTCATATTTAAGTCTCTGGTAAATAAAATATAATTAAAGTATGCATTTGATTAATATATCATCATTAATTATGTCAAAATATATTATTAATTAATACAATACAAATCTATCTTATGTTATTAATATAATATTTTTTATTCATTAATCATAATTTTTTTTATTCACTCTATTGTATTAGTGATTTAATAGTGGTAATTAAAATATTTTAACTCAGACACTTTGGTTTAATTAGTTCATTTTTATAATTATTAAAATCAATAATTTTAAATTTCTATAAGATAAAGATGAAGATGAAGTTGTCTTGACTAACACCCATTTCGAAGATGAAGATCATGTAGATACATAAGATGAAGATGAAGATCAAATTTTCATTTTGTTGACTAACCCCCACATTCTAAATTCCTGATATTCACGTGTTTACACAGTGGAAGATCGAAGTTTGGACATATATACATAAGATTTGGCAAAGAAAGTATAGAGCCCCAATTCGACCAAGTTGAGTCTGTGGAACAGCCAATAGAAGTAATCAAGGTGTGCCATAATAAGATTTGTGGCAAATAAGTTGTCCCCATAAGCTCCGCCACCTTGTCGATTACGAAAATCATAAACCCACTTAAAAAGCTTCCTGTGCCGAAGATGCTAAGATAAAAGTGACAAACCCACTCTACTTAATTTATAAGGCACTTGATCATAGAAGAATTCTGGCAACCCAACCAATGTAAACACATCGGCTAAACCAAACAAGACATATTGTGGCACCAACCACCAGACCCTCAATGGAACTGTTTTGCAAGGATCATCAACCAACCCTGAATCTCTCGCAATGCCAAGCCTCCATTTCTCTACTATAGCTGCCACCACCATTGACAAGGTAGATAAGAACATCCCCGTGCGATTTGTTTGTAGCATGATGTTGAATTTAGGACCTCATGATTGTGAGTGCCCTAATTTTCTCTTTATAATTGAGGGGCGCCGCTATTAAGGTTTTATCATCACCGAGAAGGAATTGGAATTATAGCCCGAGAGAAATTAGAGAAACACATGTAAGTGTGTACAATTCTCTTGTAAATTATTTCATTTTTATAGTGAATTTATACAGCTGTGGAAGACAAGACGTAGTCTCACCTAGAGGCGAACCTGTATAAATCTTGTTATTTTTTGTGCTTGTTTTTTATTTTTTCGCGATTATTATTATTGCTCTCGTTAGTTTGGAATTAGGGCATCTAATTCCTAACAAGAAATTAACGATTTGATTTTCATTAGGCGAGCAACAGGAGCAAATAATTTTTCATAATTAATGTCTTGCTTTTGCGTATACCCTTAGCAACTACTTCACTTTGTAGCTCTCTACTCCCCCCTAGGAATTCTTCTCGGATTTGAATACCCATTCACTTTGATAGACCGATGGCCACTTGGTAACAAGTTCCCAAGTGTCATTCTTTTCAAAAACTTGAATTTCTTAATTCAATACTTTTGACCACCTTTTGTCTTTTATCGCTTCTCCAAAGCTCAAAGGTTCATCATTAGAAAAAAAACAAAATAAGTTTTCATCTTCTAACTTTTCAGTTTCATTGCAGATGTTTGCAAGGCTTCAGTATCTTTGAGGTCCTTCACTTGAACAAGATGAAGGTGAAGACAATGATGATGATGCTTGAGAGAATGATGTTGGTGAGGTTGGAGGAGTATTTTCACTTTGAGCTTGTTGCACTGTAGACTCTTCTTCTTTAAAGTATGGAAAAAAAATCATAGACTCCTTCCTCATTAACACTCCAATCCCATGAAGCATCTTCCTCAAACTCAACATTTCTACTAACTAGAATTTTATTATTGCTAGGATTGAAGACTTTGTAGCCTTTTGAATTTTCATCATTGGTAATTAACACAAACTTCTTGCTTCTATCATCGAGCTCAAATATCTCTTGTTCTAGAATATGAACAAAGGTCACTGATCCGAAAACACGCAAGTGTGACACGCTTGGCTTTTATCCACTCCATGCTTCTTAGAGAGTAACAACTTCTACCCAAAATTTTTTTTGTCATCATCTTGCTCTTCAGCATAGTTCTAGCCATGTCAAGGATTGTTTTATTCTTCCTCTTTACAACTCCATTTTGTTGCGGCGATCTAGGAACTATCTAAAGGCACAAATTTCATGTCTTTCACAAAATTTCTTGAATTCATTGGAAGTGAATTCTCCCCCATGATCAATTTATAGTGTTTTAATCTCATAGCCATTTTCTTTCTCAACTAGAACTTAAAATTTTTTGAATGCTTCAAAAACCTCACTCTTGTACTTAAAAAAATATACCCATATTTTTCTAGAAAAATCATTAATAAAAAGGATTAAGAAAGATTTTTTACTAAGAGATTGAGGCCTGATAGGAGCACACACACCAATGTGGATTCGTTCAAGTGGAGTGGTTGCTTTTCTAGTGGATTGTTTCAAAAATCTCTTTCTTGAAAGTTTTCCAAGTAAGGACACTTCACATACTTGATCAGAATGATTAACTTTTGGAATGCCTTTTACCATATTCTTCTCTCCAAAGTCTCTAAGTCCTCCAAAGTTTAGATGACCAAATCTCATATGTCAAATCCATGATGGATCTTTCACACAAATTATTAAACACATTGCTCCAATGTTCTTCATATCAAACACAAATATTTGATTCTTTGTCATTGTGATCTTAGCGATAAGATTGGCTTCTTGATCTCTACGCCAAAGAAAGTGATTTTCTATGGTGATTTTGCCATCACTCTCTAAAAGTTGCCTAATACTCAAAATTAGTTTTCATATTGAGAATGTAATTAACATTATGAGGAATATTTTTGCTACCACCTTGTATTTGAAATAAGACCGTACATTTGCCTTTAATCTACGCCTTTGTATCGTCACCAAAGAGTACATGGCATGTTAAGTTATTGTAAAGTTTCACAAATTTGCTTCTATCACATATCATAAGGTTGCTAGCTCCATTATCATAGTACCATGCACTTATTTCTCTTATGGGTTGATCCTTTAGTGAAAGGAATAGTGTAGGCTCCTTTCCTTGTGTTCAATCAATTTTGATTATTTAACTATTTTATTGGATTGACCCTCCCATTAATAATGTCCATATTTTCAACAAGAATAACATTCAATTTTTTATTTGTCAATTCTTACTTCATTATATCTCCAATGGGGTCCTCCATTGTTGTCTCAACATCTTCCAGGACCTCTTTGAAAAGTCTTGTTTCTATTATCAAAAATAGAGTTTTGCTCATCGTTACCTCTTCCTTGACCATGTCCACGTCCATGACCTGTACCACGTCTATGACCTCGTCCACCTCTCAAAGTATTTTCACCTTTAGATTTTAGAGATAACTTTCTTTGCAAGGCTTACTCAACTTGCTCTTGTCTTCATCGATTCATTCTCTCCTCATGGACTCGTAATGACCCATTTAATTCATCAATGGAGATGATCTCCAAGTCTTTAAACTCTTCACTGCCTAACACCACATGGTTGAATTTTAAGTTGAGGGAGCGTATAATCTTTCTCTACAACCCGAACATCTTCAATCTTTTCTCTTAACCTCTTTATTTGATTCACCACCACTAAGACTCTTGCAAACTCCCATAATAGATTTTAAAAGAATTTTCCATGCTTGTTTTGATTTGGTGTCGTTACCAACCTTCACGAACATGACATCATCCAACCCTTATAAATCATGGTAAGTGCACGTTGGCAAAACCAATTCATTTTCTAGTTCTTTAAAACCTTTCTCCACGATCTCTTATAATCCTTGAGAACCAAGGATAACCTTCATTCAAATTGCCCAACTCTCATAGTTGGTTTTGGATAATTGTGGATATTTGAAAGAAATATATGCTTCCTTTGAACTCATTATCTCAACCTCTCTCCGATACAACTTTGTTGGAAGCAAAGGTGGGCCAACAACTCACTCTAAAGAAATAGAAGAAAAAAGAAAAAAAAAAGACAAAAGATAAAAGAAATTTTTGTTTTAATTGCTTGCTTATTCAAAGCTCAAGTACATTGGTATTTATACTACTCAAAAGACACTTCTATATTCTATGACTTGTAACCAAATACATTTTCTAGATGCATCTTATCACACTAAAAGATATTAACCAATGAATACATGTATTTTCGGTTTTGTTGAACAACCTGTAGTAAATTGGCAATAATTTATTCTAGAAAACTTCAATTCATGAATTGTTTGATTTATTGGAACCTAGACAGGCATAATATTTCAGTGACTTATTATTTATACCATTTAAATGAGAATAACCTTTGAATCTGATTCTTTGATTCCAGTCAAGTTTAATATCTAACAAAGGAGTAGGGCGTATGGTGAGAAAGAGAACAACAAGTGAAAGTGAAATCACATGGCCAAGGAACGATTTCACATATCACATGGCCAAGGAACGATTTCACATATCACATGGCCAAATGAACGATTTCACATACACTCGTTTCTCTTAAGAACGAGTGAAAGTGCACGCACTCTACTGTTTACCCTAGTGAAAGTGGATTCACTATCACTTTCAAGTTCACTAAGAGAACATGCCCTTGAATAATAAAATTTACTTTAAAATTTTCCCGCCCACTGGGAATTCATCCTGTGAAAGTCTGAACGCATTTTTTGGTGCCTCACTGAAAATCCTACGTCTTTAAGTGCTTGACAAGGTATCAGCTAGCAGCTCCAAATGCTAAAAAGGTCAGAATTCAGGTTCATTGGAATTTATCTACAGAACTGCTGCAAAAGTGCAAATAGTGTACAAAATTATTGGTTTTGAAGTAGAAAGACAAACTGATGAATCAGGGTTAATCAGCCAAGTGGAGATAATATTTGATGAAGTTCATTTTAAACATTTAGATGTTTTTGTATTTACACCGTGGAAGATCGTAGCTCAGTCTTATAAACGTAGGATTTGGCAAAGAAGAGATAGAGCCCCAATTCGATCAGACTCAATGCAGCAAGCAGCCAATAGAAGTAATCAAGGTGTGCCCTATTGAGATTTGTAGCAAACCAGCTATCCCCACGAGTCCTGGTCACCATGTCTATGGCTGAAATCATAAACCCACTTATGAAGTTCCCTATGCCTATGATGCTGAGGTAAAGTGCCAAACCTGCGCTCCTCAGCCCATCTGGCACTTGATCATAGAAGAATTCTTGCATCCCAACCATAGTAAACACATCGGCCATGCCAAACAAGATGTACTGCGGTACCAAACACCACACACTCATTGGAAGAGTCATCGAGGGATCATCAACCAGGCCTGAATCTCTCGCAATGCCAAGCCTCCATTTCTCTACTCCAGCTGCCACCACCATTGACAAGACAGATAAGAACATCCCGGTGCCAATTCTTTGAAGCATGGTAATACCAGAGGGCTTTCTCGTGAAAGCTCTAGCTGCAGGGACTAATATTCGATCGTAGATGGGGATGGTCAACACAATGGAGAGGCTGATTAACCCCTGCAGGGTGGCCGGTGGTACTAAGAAATTGGAGCCAATGCTTCTGTCCATGGTGCTGCCTTGTTTGGTGAAGAACGTCGACGATTGTGCAAAAACAACAGCATATATCAAACATGTGGCCCAAATTGGAACAAGCTGTAATACTGTCTTTGCATCTTCGACCTGACTTGCTGTGCACACACTCCAACTGCTCTTGTCTGAACAATCTGTGCCTTCAGATGAAACTGCAATGACACGATCAAGAAATCTGCACACGGAAATGGCAGACATTTAGCTGGATGTGTTAAATCATGTGAATATTGGGCTTTATATCAAATCTTTCTCAAACCATGTTATAGAGTGCGTGAAGCAAGCAGTAAATGAAAGGATTCCGTGGAGCAATATAAGGTACTTAATTTCCATGGCTTCATCAATCTTATAACGTCCCACCCATAAACACTTACGTATCTTAGAGGCCTTTATATATCCGATATTTGTCTACATGTAACCTCCTAAGTATAAAAAGCCCGTGAAATTCTTTTCTTACTTGAACCGGCTGTTGCTCCCTTCAAGATGCAATTCTCCGGCTTTGCTTCCTATAAGTGCTGGATCCTGTTCAAAAGTACGCCTTGCAGCTGCAACAAACACTTGCGCTAAACTGACGAATGGGTTTTTATCCATTGCGGACGTATAGCGATATGTCCGGGTCCCAGACAGGAATATAACAAGTCCAACCGCCATAACAGTGCACGGAATTCCAAATCCAAGACCCCAGCTCACATTATCCTGAATGTAACTCACAATTACAAGGGCAACCATTGATCCCACACAGATTCCAAAATACCACCAATTGAAGAAGGAGCTTTTCGATTTGCTCTCTGTAGGGTCCTGAGCATCAAATTGATCTGCTCCAAAGGCTTGGACGCAAGGCTTGAAACCACCTTGCGCAAGTGCGACCAGGTAGAGAGAGGCGAAGAAGAAAAACATTTGCAAGCCAGAAGGAGATGGGCAAATTGGGAGACCCACACAGGGTGGTGGGCGGAGAAATGTGAGCGAAGCAGACAAAGTAAGCAAGCCCAGACCCTGCACGGAGACAAGGCTTGAACTGATTAGTCATAGACACAGCTGAGTCCGAAAATTTATTATCCTGCTTGAAGAGGGAATTTGCTGTTGGTGTATGCGTGCAAATCCTCATGCCTCATTAATAGGAATAACCCCTTCAGAGAAAGAAAGAGGCGAATAAACAATCAAACTCAACCCTCCAGGAGCTACCGATTTTTTTTTTTATTCTTGACATTGTTTTTCTAATTTTTAGAAGTTTACTACAGTATAAATTGATTAAATTCTAATAAAAACTCATTAAAATGTCATAAAAGGACTATTTTAAACAAATGTTTATTCCTGTTAAGTTGCGTCTTGACAAGTCCTATTGCTATAACTAATCATCAACTCCGTCTTTCCAGCATTTCCTGGAAAAAGCACTAACAGGCTCTAAAAGAACCTTACTACATCATTATTCAGGTTCATAACAACTCCCCGATCGACTCGGTCGCGGTCATTTGAAATATCAAATTTTATTTTAAAAGATTATTTAAGGATTAATTTATCGCACCATGTAAGAAATAAAAGCAGACAGAACATTCGAATCCAGGAATTTCGGACGGCAAAACCGGAGAGAGGACAGTAAAACTAACCAGGATGTAGAGCAGTGAAGCAAGAATGATCGTCCGATAGCGTCCAAGGTAGGAATCTGCAACAAAAGCACCGAGAAGCGGAAGCAACAAAGTTGTTCCAGACCATACATTGACATTAGCAGCAGCCTCCGCAGTCGACTGATGCAGAGGTCCGGTAAGATAGCTTATCAGATTCGACGCTATTCCGGAATGCGCAAATCTCTCCGTCACCTCCACTCCTGCCGAGCCACAGATGAAAATTTAACAACAAATTAAACGCGAAGTGCGTGTATATCCAACCAATCGAAAGAATTATATACGAAACCTCGCAAAGTTGTTAGAAACTTTACCTATGATGAAAAAAGCAGATCGCCACCCCCCGGACCTAGATTTGGGGACGGGCCGGCCTTTGTAGTCAACCGGGCCTAGGACGGCGTCGTTGCCGAGTCCAGAAAGAAGGGGCTCAGCTTCTGAAGTCGCATCCATGATGCTTGGACTAAAAAAACTGCTGCTGATTTGCAGAAATCCGAGGCCTAGGTTAAATTCGAGGAAGACATGGGCATGAGTCGGGTCAAACTATCCCCGGTGATAGAGTTCGGCACGTTGTCCGGTGTCAATAAGGGGATATAGAATTATAAAGTGAAAGTCAATTAACACTCCCAATTTTCACTATTCAACTATTTTATGGAATCGACACTCTCATTAATAATGTCCGTGTTTTTTAAATGAATAATATTTAATTTTAGATTTTTAAGTCTTACTTCATTATTTTTCCAATGGTTGCGTCCATTGTTGTCTCTTGGTCTTCCAATACCTCTTTGAAAAGTCTGATTTATATTCTCAAAAATAATTTTATTCATCGTTACCTCTTCGATGACCATATCCATGTCCATGTCCAAGTCCTTGACCTTGTCCACCTCTCAAATTGTTTTCACCTTTAGATTTTAGAGATAATTTTTTTTACAAGACTTACTTAACTTGTTCTTGTCTGCCTCAATTCATTCTCTCCTCATGGGCTTGTAATGACTCATTTAATTCATCAATGGATTTGATCTCCAAGTCTTTATACTCTTCAATACCTACCACCACATGATTGAATTTTAAGTTGAGGGAGAGTAGAATCTTTCTCTACAACCCTAACATCTTCAATCTTTTCTCCTAGCCTCTTTATTTGATTCGCCACCACTAACACTCTTGCAAAGAAAACTGTGATAGACTCTACTTCAATAAAAGTGATTTAAACTCAGCCCTTAAAGTTTGAAGACGTACCTTCTTAACTTTGTAACTCCCATGACAAATTTTTAAAGAATATCTCATGCTTGTTTGGATTTGGTGTCTTTCGCAACCTTTACGAACATAGCATCATCTAACCCTTATGTCACGGTAAGTGCACGCTGGCAAAACCACTTCATTTTCTAATTCTTCAAAACCTTTCTCCACGATCTCCCAAGGATAACCTTCATTCGAATTGCCCAACTCTCATAGTTTGTTTTGGATAATTGTCGATATTGGAAAGAAATATATACTCTATACCACTTTGTTGGAAGCAAAGGTGGGCTAGCAACTCACTCTAAAGAAATAGAAGAAAAAAAAGACAAAAAATAAAAGGAATTCTTGTTTTAATTGCTTGTTTATTCAAAGCTTAAGCACATGGGTATTTATACTGCTCAAAAGACACTTCTACATTCAATGACTTGTAACTAAATATATTTTCTAGATGCATCTTATCACACCAAAAGATATTAACCAATGAATACATGCATTTTCGGTTTTGTTGAATAACTTGTAGTAAATTGGCAATAACTTATTCTAGAAAACTTTAATTCATGAATGATTTGATTCATTGGAACCTAGGCATGTATAATATTCCAACGACATATTATTTGTGTCATTTAAATGAGAATAATATTTTCATCTGATTCTTTGATTCCAGTCAAGTTGAATATCAGTGAAAGTGAAATCACATGGCCAGGGAATGATTTCACTTTCACTTGTTTCTCTTAAGAACGAGTGAAAGTGCACACACTCTACTGGTTAGCCTAGTGAAAGTGGATTCGCTCTGACTTTCAAATTCACTAAGAGAACAGGCCCTTGAATTATAAAATTTACTTTAAAAAATCATTAGGTGAAAGCTAGCACAAGATGACAGTCCCCGAATTTTGGACAAAAAATCAGAGAGGACCCTTGGTTCGAGCCGCCATTATGCTAACTGAGGCCGGACTCATTCTAATCAAGGGTACTACCCTCCTCGTTGCCAGATATGTCTTTTTGATGGTTATTATGTTAATTATGTCTCTTAAACGACGTAGGATCAACATTCTGTGAAAGGGAAGGGATCCCCTTATATCAACCTGCTATCATGAGACATGCAGCATGGGGTTACAGGAATCACTCCCATGTCATTAGAAGAAAAAAGGGAGGAGAGGGAGGGTGGTGGTGGCATCTTCCCGCCTCACTGGGAGTTCATGCTGTGGAGGAGGTCTGAAGGCTTTTTTTAGTGCATCACTGCTAATCCTACGTCGTTTAAGTGATTGGTAAGGTATCAATCATTTAGATAGCAGCTCCAAATGCTAAAAAGTTCAGAATTCAGGTTCATTGGAATTTATCTACATAACAGCTGTCAAAGTGCAAATAGTGTACAAAATTATTGGTTTTAAACTAGAAAGACAAACTGATGAATCAGGGTCAACCAGCCCAGTGGAGATAATATTTTGATGAAGTTCATTTTAAAAAAAAATTAATGTTTAGGTATTTACACCGTGGAAGATCGTAGCTCAATCTTATAAAAGTAGGATTTGGCAAAGAAGAGATAGAGCCCCAATTCGATCAGACTCAATCCAGCAAGCAGCCAATAGAAGTAATCAAAGGGTATCTTGTAATCCAGTAAGAAATCAAAAAATAATAATGTTAGACGTCTATTAACGTAATCGAGCTAGGAAAACAAAAACAATAATGTTAGACGTAAATCTCTCCGTCACAAGGGTATCTTGTAATTTCACCAACAGATATTTTCTTTACTCTAAAAGCAGACAGAACATTCCAATCCAGGAATTTCGGACGGCAAAACCGGAAAGAAGACAGTAAAACTAACCAGGATGTAGAGCAGTGAAGCAAGAAGGATCGTCCGATAGCGTCCAAGATAGGAATCTGCAACAAAAGCACCGAGAAGCGGAAGCAACAAAGCTGTTCCAGACCATACATTGACATTAGCAGCAGCCTCCGCAGTCGACTGATGCAGAGGTTCGGTAAGATGGCTTATCAGATTAGACGCTATTCCGGAATACGCAAATCTCTCCGCCACCTCCACTCCTGCCGAGCCACAGATGAAAAATTAACGACAAATTAAACGAGAAGTGCGTGTATATCCAAATAATCGAAAGAATTATATAAACAAAACCTCGGAAAGTTGGTAGAAACTTTACCTGTGATGAAAAAAGCAGATCGCCTTCCCCCGGACCTAGATTTGGGGACGGGCCGGCCTTTGTAGTCGACCGCGCCTAGGACGGCTTCTGGGCTCAAAAACTGCTGCTGATTGGCAGAAATCCCAGCTCAACTTAAATTGGAGGGAGACATGGGCTTGAGCCGGGCCAACTATCCCCGGTTATAGTGACCGGCACGTTGTCTGGGTGTCAATAAGGGGTTATTGCATTATAAATTCATGGTGAAAGTGACAATGAATTAGTGTTTTGCGCTAGTGTGATCAAAGGGATGTGCATTTGAAAGTGGAAAGTGGAAAGTGGGTTATTAATAAAATACTGATAGATTTAACAATATTAAGATAATTTTATTTAACTTTTAATAAATAAAATAAGATAAAAAATTTAATGAAATAAAAAATAATATATTAATTTAATTAAAATAATATTAACTGCCAATTCTATGAAGCATGGTAATACCACAGGGTTTTCTCAACCTCAGGGACTAATATTCCGTAGTAGATGGGGATGACCAACACAACGAAATGCTGATAAAGCTCCGTAGGGCTGCCAGTGGTACTTGCAAATTGGAGCCAATGCCTTTGTCCTTTGTGTTGGCTTTCTTGGTAATAGAAGTTGATGATTGTGAGAAATAACAGTGTATATCAAACATGTGGGTCAAATTGGAACAAATTGTAATAGTCTTTGCATCTTGGACTAGACTCATTGTGCACACACTCCAACTACTCTTATTTGAACAATTTGTGCAATTGGAAGAAATTGTAATGTCATGATCAAGAAATCAGAATGACACATTTATTTGAATGTGTTAAATGTGAATATTAGGTTTTTTACCGAATCTTTCTCAAACTATGTTATAGAGCGTGTGAAGCGCATAGTGAATGAAAGGATTAGGTAATGTAAGGTGTTTGTTTTTAAAACTTCATCAATCTTATATTATCCTACTAATTATAATTTATGTATCTTGTAGGCCTTTATATCTGATATTTATCTACAATTCTATGTAACCTACAAAGTATGAAAGGCCATTTTTCTTACTTGATTCGGTTGTTGCTCTCTTAAAGATGCAATTCTTGCCTCCAATAGGTGTTGGATTCTATTGAAAGTACACCTACAAGCTGCAAGACTTGCGCTAAATCGACAAAGGATTTGAAACTTTGATGACGAAGAATAGAGTAGATATCCATCCTCCAGATATAGAGATATAGATCGGAGATGGGTCGCTCTTTAGATATCTAGCGTGAGAGAATAGAGAAACAAAATCCTTGAAATTGAAACTGGTCCTTTAACTGAAAAATCAAAAGTTAGAAATATTTTGTCAGACATATCTCGTTAACATACCCATGTGAATGTTGATAATTGCAAGTACCCATTTTTAGTAGTTATTATACTAGCAAATAGTTTATATGAAAAAATTAAATCACATTATTCAACACGATATGCGAAAAAAAAACTGATGCAAGAATAATTGGACGCTAAAGCTTTTCTACTTGTTACTGCATCAATTCAACTCAAGTTTAGATGCTACTAGACCTATAATTCCACCAAAGGCACGAGTCCAATGGAAAAATAAGTAAAATATAGAATTTTGAAAACATTTAGTCGAGCAATTATTTGTTCAAATGTCATCATGTTGCTTATATTTTGTACTCAATTATCTCTTTAGAGGGACTAAAACCTATGATATAAAGTGTTTTTCCTTTTTTAGATATTGTCGTTTACTTTGTTTTTGGAAAAGATATAAAGTGTTTTTCTTTTATCAAATATTTTCGTTTACTTTGTTTTTGGAATCCAACTACTGTCTACTAGATTTTTTATTTAGAATTTGTAACTATTGATTGTTTACCTTTGAGATATGAATTTCATTTTTCTCTATTTTCTCAAATTTTCAGTGCTTTCAAATATTGGCAGGCTCTTATGGATCCAGCTACAATTGCATAGACTAGCCAAGACATGCATGCAGACAATCTTAAGGGGTAATAAAATTTTGCAAGTATCTGACTTAATTAGGAAACCTTCAATGGCTTCACTATTGTTTTATTTTCTCTTCTTGTGTTTTCACTTTTTTCTTCTCACTCTTTTCCCTTTCCACTCGTAAAAAAAATGCTAAAAATCCTACGATGAGATCCAAAAGAGTCTCTCTAATGCCGCAATTGGTTTCTTGTTTATTGTGCATAGTTTTCATTTAAGCCATCATGTGACATATTTAGGTGAAAGATGTTTCAATTATGCACCATTAATTCCTAAAAGCACACATCGATTTGAAACTCCAAAAACGGATGACAAAGATGAAAGCCATAATTTCTAAAACAGTAGTAGAATTGAGTCTCATATATTCAACATGTTCCTTATAAGCAAATGGTGGTAGACCTTTTGTCAACGGATCATTAATCATCAATCTAGTATTGATGTGTTTCACAACTACTTTTCTCGAATAGCGAAATACTTAATGTCAATGTATTTACTACGACTTCTGCTCTTATTGTTCTTGGCCAAAATTACTACAGTGGAAGTATCGCAATAAATTTTCGATGGCTTGAAAATAGTTGACCCCATAAATAAAATTCCTCAACCCTATAGCTTATGGTAGAAGTAGTAATCAAATATTGTTTTGCACTTCTCCAAGAAATGACCCCTCTAGCTAAGAAGAAAACATATCCTAATGTTGACTTTCTCGAATCAAGCAACCAGCAAAATCAGAGTTTGAATATCCAATCACCTTCAGATGATCAGATCTCCTATATGTGAGTTTGTAATCTTTAGTCCCTTGAAGGTATCGCATGACTTTCTTTACAGTTCTCCAATGGTTCAAACTTGGGATACTTTGATATCGGCCTAATATTCCAATTACATATGCCATGTCAAGTCTTGTGCAAACCTGAGAATACATTAAACTCCCAACCACAAAAGCATAAGAAATGGTTTTCATTTGGTCCCTCTCCAAATCATTTCTAGGACCTTGTTCCAAACTGACTTGTCACCTCTTGTCAATAATTTTCTTGATACAATCATAATATCCCTCAGGATCTTTCTCTCTCAATCTTTATGCCTATGACATAAGAAATTTCACTTATGAAGTAAACCTAAATCACTTGAAGCAAGTAGAATATCATCTACATATAAGACTAAGAAAATTATTTTGTTCCCATTGATCTTATGGTAAATATATTAATGCACGGTATTCCCTGAAATTTTAAATACCATTAACAGGAGGCTTGTTTTAGCTCATATATAGATTTCTTAAGCCTACAAACCAAGTGATCATTCCCCGTTGAAAACCTTCATGTTGTTTCATGTAAACCTCTTCCTGTAGGATTCCATTCAAGAAAGTTATAATATCAAAATGAGCTATTAATGCAATGATTATATGAAATTACTGATTTAAAACAAGAGAGAATGTATCGTTATAATCAATTCTTTCTAATTGCGTGAATCTTTTACCTACAAGTATTGCCTTATATCTTTAGATATTGCTTAAAAAATTGAATTTTATCAATTTGTGAGTGGTTGCCCATCAATGACATCCAATGATGTCATCAATAAATACGAATTTTTAAAACCAAAAAATCAACAAAAAAAAAAGATCATTAACATTCTGAGACATGTAGCTTGGGGTGACAAGAATCTCTCCCATGTTCCGTCTCTCTCAGGAAAAAAAAACTAACAAACAAAAAGGCTGGCATCTTGCAAATTCATCCTCAAAATTTGGACGCTTTGAATCCTATATCTTAAGTACTTGGCAAGGTATCAGCCCTTCATATAGCAACTAAATAGTTCAGAATTCAGGTTCATTGGAATTTATATACAGATAACTGCTGCGAAAGAGCAATCACTGAACAAAATTATTAGTTTTAAACTAGAAAGGCAAACTAATGAATCAGGGTTTACCAACCAATTGGAGAAAATATTTGATGACGTTCATTTAAATTTTTTTGAATGTTTATGTATTTACACAGTGGAAGATCGTAGCGCAGTCTTATATACGTAGGATTTGGTAAAGAAGAGATAGAACCCCAATTCGATCAGACTCAATCCAGCAAGCAGCCAATAGAAGTAATCAAGGTGCGCCCTATTGAGATTTGTGGCAAACCAGCTGTCCCCATGAGTCCTGGTCACCTTGTCTATGGCTGAAATCATAAACCCACTTATGAAGCTCCCTATGCCAAAGATGCTGAGGTAAAGTGCCAAACCCACACTCCTCAGCCCATCTGGCACTTGATCATAGAAGAATTCTTGTAACCCAACCATAGTAAACACATCGGCCACGCCAAACAAGATGTATTGTGGTACCAACCACCACACACTCATTGGAAGAGTCACCGAGGGATCGTCAACCAGCCCCGACTCTCTCGCAATGTCAAGCCTCCATTTCTCTACTACAGCTGCCATCACCATTGACAAGGCAGAAAAGAACATCCCGGTGCCAATTCTTTGAAGCATGGTAATCCCAGAGGGCTTTCTCGTGAAAGCTCTAGCTGCAGGGACTAATATTCGATCGTAGATAGGGATAGCAAACACAATGGAGAGGCTGATGAAGGTCTGCAGGGTGGCCGGTGGTACTCTGAAATTGGAGCCAATGCTTCTGTCCATGGTGCTGCCTTGTTTGGTGAATAACGTTGACATTTGTGCAAAAACAACAGCATATATCAAACATGTGGCCCAAATTGGAACAAGCTGTAAAACTGTCTTTGCATCTTCCACCTGACTTTCTGTGCACACATTCCAACGGCTCTTGTCTGAACAATCTGTGCCATCAGAAGAAACTGCAATGACACGATCAAGAAATCTGCGCACGGAAATGACGGACATTTAGTTGGATGTGTTAAGAAAAATGGGTTTTATATCAAATCTTTCTCACACTATGTTATAGAGTGCGTGAAGCAAAGTAGTGAGTGAAAGGATACTGTGGAGTAATCTAAGGTACCAGGGCTTCAATCAATCTTATAGAGTCCTACCCATAAGAACTTACGTATCTTAGAGGCCTTTATATCCGATATTTATCTACATGTAACCTACTAAGTATATAAAGTCCGTGAAGTTCTTTTCTTACTTGAACCGGCTGTTGCTCCCTTCAAGATGCAGTTCTCCGGCTTTGCCTCCTATAAGTGCTGGATCCTGCTGAAAAGTACGCCTTGCAGCTGCAACAAACACTTGCGCTAAACTGACGAATGGGTTTTTATCTCCTGCGGAAGTATAGCGATATGTCCGGGTTCCCAACAAGAATATAACAAGTCCAACCGCCATAACAGTGCACGGAATTCCAAATCCAAGCCCCCAGCTCACATTATCCTGAATGTAACTCACAACAGCAAGGGCAACCGTTGTTCCCGCACAGATTCCAAAATACCACCAATTAAAGAAGGAGCTTTTTGATTTGCTCTCTGTAGGGTCCTGAGCATCAAATTGATCTGCTCCAAAGGCTTGGACGCAAGGCTTGTGACCACCTTGCGCAAGTGCGACCAGGTAGAGAGAGGCGAAGAAGAAAAACTTTTGGAAGCCAGAAGGAGATGGGCAAATTGTTAGACCCACACAGGGAGGTGGGCGGAGAAATGAGAGCGAAGCAGATAAAGTAAGCAAGCCCAGACCCTGCACGGAGACGAGGCTTGAACTGATTAGTCATAGAGGCATCTGAGTCCGAAAATTTATTATCCTGCTCGGAGAAGGAATTTGCTGTTGTACGGCTGCAAATTCCCTCGTGAAATGGCCGCGTCTTCTTGTAATTTCACCAACAGATATTTTCTCAACTCGTCTCCCCCATCGACTCGGTCACGGTCATTTGAAATATCAAATTTTATTTTAAAAGATTATTAAGTATTAATTTATCGCACAAGGTAAGAAATAAAAGCAGACAGAATATTCCAATCCCGGATGTTCGGACTGCAAAACCGGAGAGAAAACAGTAAAACTAACCAGGATGTAGAGCAGTGAAGCAAGAAGGATCGTCCGATAGCGTCCAAGGTAGGAATCTGCAACAAAAGCACCGAGAAGCGGAAGCAACGAAGCTGCTCCAGACCACACATTGACATTTGTAGCGGCCTCCGCAGTCGACTGATGCAGAGGTCCGGTAAGATAGCTTATCAGATTTGACGCAATTCCGTAATACGCAAATCTCTCCGTCACCTCCACTCCTGCCGAGCCACAGATGAAAAATTAACAACAAATCAAACGCGAAGGGTGTGTACATCCAACCAATCGAAAGAATTATAAACAAAACCTCGGAAAGTTGTTAGAAACTTTACCTATGATGAAAAAAGCAGATCGCCATCCTCCGGACCTGGATCTGGGGACGGGGCGGCCTTTGTAGTCGACCGAGCCTTGGACGGCGTCATTGCCGAGGCCAGAGAGAAGGGGCGCAGCTTCTGAAGTCGCCTCCATGATGCCTGGACTCCAAAACTGCTACTGATTCGCAGATATCCGAGCTCTAGGTTAAATTCGAGGGAGACATGGGCATGAGCCGGGTCAAACTTAGAGATCGGCATGATTGTCTTTGGTGCAAATAGGGGGCCTTAAATGCATTTAGAAAGTGAAAATGAAAGCCAATTATGTTTTGTTTTTATTATAGTGAGTTCAATGGAAATTAAGTATAAAGTACTTTATTGTGTTATTGTACACAATGAAAATATAGTGGAAAATGGATAATAAGTGATTAATAAAATATTTATAGATTCAAATTTATTAAGATGATTGTTTTTAATTTTTTTTAAAAAGATAAATAATTTAACAAACTAAAAATAAAATATTAATTGAAATAAAATAAAATATTAATTGACAATTATTTGAAGGAGATGACTATGTAACACTTATATTTCCGAACAAAATAGAATGTAATTTTCTTTTTTTATGAAATATAGGGGTCACTTTGGTAGAATTGTAAAGATAACTTAACAAACTAGTTTGACCATGAATATCAAACAAAATTTTTGAGGGTCAGAATGATTTTTGGAGAAGATAATGTAAAAGATGAAAATTTCATGAACTAGTGTGCCTATTAGGGCAAGCCATATTGGCTTGTCGTCTTCCTCTCTACGCAAACCGAATTAGAGATTTGAAATCTCAATTGCACAATCCGACATCAAGCACAAAAAATAAATAAAACATAAAAATTATGTGAAAAATAACATCGAAACAAAAAAAAGTCAAAATCAAACTTTCGACTCTAGTACCATGAGAAATTTCTATGCAAAAATGAAATTGAAGATGAAATGAACCAAAAACCAAACCAATTGTAATTGGTTCAGCCCTATGAGCCTAATCCATGGACAAAAAGAGAAGAGGAGAAATTTTATTGAATTAGAATGAATTTTTACAATTAATATAAGCCTATTTATAGGCTAAAGAGGGATTATTTATTTTTTAAATTAAGGATTCAAATTTTCTTAATTTAAGAAATCAAATATCAATCAAGATTTTCTCTTTATTTTAGGAAATCTTGACAAATCAATCTCTTGATTGATTGGTCATTAATTTCCTAAATTATTATATAATTTAATTGCGAAATTTTTAATTTGAAAAATTAATTAACTGTCTCTCATAACAAAAACTCGAAAAAATTTGAAAACGACATCCGAGTAGGATAGTGCATACCTTGAATGAGCATATCATAGACTGTATAAATATAACAAAAATTATTTGATTAAAAGATAAATTTACTTTAAAATTAGGACTTTAGGAGAAAAGGAAAGTAAATTTACCTCTATGCAATGGAAAAATAATTACAACGGAAATAGAAAAATGATTTGAAGAACTTCACTTCAGTAATTTTGATATTAATATCTCCTATAATATAGCTCAGAATCACAAACTATATATTTAAACTCAAAAAGTTTTAATTTTATACCTACTTTGATATAAAAAGTTTCATTCTTGAATCTTTTATGCCCGCATGATTTTATTTGTTGTGTAGAATTACCCTTGCCGACTCCGATGAGAAAACTGAGTTGCAAATGCATTGGGAGGGTAAGTGGATGGTGGTATAAAACTGTGGGTAGAAGAAGCCTAACATTTTTCTTTCTTTCTTTCGTTTTGGGGTTTAATGTCGCAGTAAACTTGTTATCTTTTGAAGGAAAATAAAAAGAAAGCTGTTTTAAAAGAAAGTTTGGAAATAGGGGGCAAGATAATGTGAGTAATTTCAGATTTTTTTGCAACGGTGTGATAAGTCATTTCTAGTTTCCACAAACTCTCCGATTTCTTTACACGCCTCTGCTCTCTACATCTCACCGTACTCTGTTTTGTTTTTGTAAACATAAGATTTGGCGAAATACATGAACAGGCCAAAACCGATAATACTTAGTGCTGCAATAAGCCAGTAAAAGTAGTCAAGATGGGCGCGGTTGAGGTTGGTGTCGAACCAGCTATCACCATGCGCGCTGCTTGCCATATCAACGACGGATATCAAAATCCCGCTCAGGAAGCTCCCAATGCCGAAGATGGTCAGGCAGAAGGCAATGCCGACACTCTTCAGCCCATCCGGCATTTGATCGTAGAAGAACTCCAACGATCCAATGTACATAAACACGTCTGCCACTCCATATAAGACAAACTGTGGTAACAACCACCACACGCTCATCGGCACCGTTGCCTCGGGCTCATCTGCGAGACCCAACTCTCTGACCATGGCAAGCCGCTGCCTCTCCATCACAGCAGCCACGACCATGGTTGCGATGGATAGAAACAAACCGATGCCAATCCTTTGAAGCATTGTTATACCAGAGGGGAGATTTGTGAAAAGCCTCATGATGGGGACGAATACGCGATCGTAGATCGGCAAAAGCAGGACCATCGTAAAGCCGATAGATGATTGCATGGCGGCAGCAGGTATTTGGAAGTGACGACCCACTTGTCGATCCATGATGTCGCCTTGCTTGGTGAAGAGGCTCGAGGGTTGTGCACCAACTACTCCGAAAGATATGCACGTTGCCCAGATTGGCATCAACTGTAAAACTTGCTTTGCCTCCATGAGTAATCCGCTCCAAGCTGATATTCGGAGATCATGTACTTCCTCAGAAGTAATTTGAATCAGGAGCCTAAAAGAAATTAGTTAGTAAAGACAAAAAGCGTCTAAAAAATGGCGGCCTCTTCTCGATCGAAAAAAATGGGAAAAATGTGATACCGTTCACGATCCCCATCTGAAGGCACAGGAGCTTGTTGGACCCTCTGTTCAATAGCTGCACCAAAATCTTCACGGCTTTTTATCAGGTCGCTCTGTTTTTCTGTGGGACTGTAACGATAAGTGGGAGTGCCGAGCAAGAAAAGCGCGAAAGCAATTACCATGGAAATGCAAGGGAGGCTGAATCCAAGGCCCCAACTCTCGTTTTCTTGAATGTAAGTCACAGTTATCATAGATACGCTGCTGCCAAAGCAGAGAAAAAAATTCAACCAGTTGAAAAATGAGCTCCTTGACTTGCTCTCTGCTGGGTTTTGGGCATCGAATTGATCAGCACCAAAGGCTTGCACGCATGGCTTATGGCCACCTTGTGCAATCGCCACCAAGTAGAGAGAAGTGAATAACAAAAATGTTTGAAACTGAGTTGGTGGTGGACAAATTTCCTGCTCTGGACACTGCGTGGGATGCAGAGAAGGTGAGAGAGCAGAGAGAGTTAACAAGCTCGTACCCTGCATCATGAATTTGAAGTTAAATAAACGAGCTTTTCTTTCAAAAAAAAAAAAGTAAGAAATTGAGATTAGTATTTCACGCAGCCCAGTTTTCCTATTATCTCATCCTCTATTACCTCCACTCTTTCAACACAGAGCGATGGGGACGGTGGAGAGCAGCCTTATGCGAAGGGATAATCATGGAACTGACAACACCATGGCCAGGTGCTCAGATCAGGGGCTATCCAGGATGCATCAGAAGGGAACTCCCTTGCATGCCTCACCAGGGAGAGGGCTTAGGCACTCTGTTTCAACTCCAATGTTTAGAGTGGGAGCCCCTCCCCAACTGGTAGACGGAAAGGAGGGTAGCTGGGTTTCCTCTCAATGTTTTACTTTGAAGTGGGGTGGAGTTGTAAAACAGAGAACCGAAAAATAAAAACAGAGGTTGAACAAATGGTTTTTCGATGATTTATTCTTCTCCGTTTATGAGGTATTTATAATACATTAAAAATTGATTTTAGGATCAATTTAGATCCTAAAATCAAGGAATAGAATCAAGAATATAATCACGGGATCGGAGGAAACAATCACGCTATACAGTTTCCTCCGATCACGCTATACAACTATACATTTCAACACTCCCCCTCAAGTTGGTGCATAGATATCAGTCAAACCCAACTTGTCAATTATACCATGAAATGCTTTCCCTGATACTGCCTTCGTGAGCATATCCGCCATTTGACTCGCAGATTGAATGAAGGGGAATTGTATAATCTTTGCATCGAGGTTCTCTTTGATGAAATGACGATCAACTTCAACATGTTTAGTGCGATCATGTTGAACTGGATTTTGTGCAATTGCGATAGCTGCCTTGTTATCACAGTGAAGATTCATAGGTTTGTCGTATTCAATCCCTAGGTCTCTCAGTATATTCCGTATCCATAACAACTCGCATACACCATGAGCCATACCTCGAAATTTAGCTTCAGCACTTGATCTTGATACTACCTTCTGTTTTTTGCTTCTCCAAGTGACAAGATTCCCTTCCACAAAAGTAAAGTAACCCGACGTGGATCTTCTGGTTGTCTGATCACCTGCCCAATCAGAGTCTGTATACCCTTCAATACTAGAGATACCATTTTTTGAGAATAACAAACCTTTTCCTGGAGCACTCTTTAAGTATCTCAAGATCCGATATACTGCTTCCATATGTTCTTCACTTGGTGCATGCATGAACTGGCTCACAACGCTTACTGCATATGCTACATCGGGCCTTGTGTGGGATAGGTAGATTAATCTTCCAACTAATCGCTGATAACGCCCTTTGTCTGCTGGAATTTGATCTGGAAGAATTCCGAGTTTATGATGCATTTCCATCGGCGTCTCTATTGGTTTACAGTCAAGCATTCCGGTTTCAGCTAGAAGATCCAACACATATTTTCGCTGTGAAAGGAAGACTCCATGTTTCGATCTTGCAACTTCAATCCCCAAAAAATATTTAAGTTGTCTGAGATCCTTCATTTCAAATTTAGTAGCTAAATACTCCTATAAAGCTTGCATTTCACCTGGGTCATCTCCTGTCACGGCCATATCATCAACATATACAATTAATGTTGTTACCTTTCCTTCTTTGTGTTTTATAAACAAAGTATGATCTGAGTTACTTTGTTTATAACCAAACTCCTTCATTGTAGTCGAGAATCTCCCAAACCATGACTTCTTCAATTTACAAACTTTACCTTGAGACAAAGAACCACTTTTTATACCTGGTGGTAGTTCCATGTAGACTTCTTCTTCTAAGTCTCCATTGAGGAAGGCATTTTTAACATCAAATTGTTGCAGAGGCCAGTCTCGATTTGCTGTTATAGATATAAGAATACGAATTGTATTGATCTTAGTACTGGTGCAAAAGTATCCTGATAGTCTATTCCATACCTTTGCGTATATCCTTTTGCAACTAGCCGAACTTTATATCTGTCAATGCTTCCATCCGGTTTGAGTTTCAATGTGAACACCCATCGACATCCAATTGTTTTTACTCCTTTAGGTTGGGGAACAAGTTCCCAAGTGGCATTTTTTTGTAGAGCCTCCATCTCTTCGTTCATCGCTTTTTTCCATTTTGGATCAGCTAATGCATCATGCACATTACTAGGAATAGAAACCCTGGATAATTGATCAACAGTAAATGCATATGATTTAGTCAACCTATGGGAGGACACATAGTTATTGATTGAGTATTTGGTCTTTGCTTCAAGATCAGGTTCATACTGTTTTTTTGGAACTCCCCTATTCAATCTTTGTGGATATCTAGAGGTTATGTTTTCTGTAGGAAGACATGTTTCAGTAGACTCATCAAACATAGGATTCGTATTTACCTGAGGAGGAACATTCTGGGTTGATTCTTCAGTTGTTGGTGTAAACGGGGGCAACTCTGGGGGTTCTTCAGGTGAAATTACTGAATCATAGTCTTATTGCACATCATGACACTTAAAAAATTCATTCACCGCTTCTAACTCAATAACTTCGGCACCTCTTTCAACATCTCCGTTAGCTTCATGTGGAACATTCTCTTCATTTGAACTCTCCCCCTGAAGAGATGTCCAAGAAACTCCCCCTGAATAATAAGGGACTGATTCATGGAATGAGACATCTAAAGTCACATGGAGCTTGTTGGTGTGTGGATCATAACACCGATATCCTTTTTGAAAATCAGAGTAGCCAACAAATACACATCGCTTGGCACATGGATCAAGTTTATTTCGCAAGATCTTTGGGATATGAACATAAGCGGTACACCCAAAAATTCGGGGTTCAAGATTT
Source organism: Aristolochia californica (assembly GCF_029961685.1). NCBI lineage: Eukaryota > Viridiplantae > Streptophyta > Magnoliopsida > Piperales > Aristolochiaceae > Aristolochia > Aristolochia californica. Next base: position 48,666,187 of record NW_027181881.1, on the reverse strand, counting down.
GGAAGATGGGGAATTGAAATCAGGGATTGCAGCTTATGTAGAGGAGTTTGAAAATCCAGTACTTTAGAAGGTGTTCGATTGATGAGGTAGGCAGCAGATGTGATAGCTTCACCCCAATAAAATCGAGGCATGTTCATGCCAAAGAGAGAGGCACGTACTACTTCCAAAAGTTGTCTATTCTTTCTTTCTGCCAATCCATTCTGTTGGGGAGTATAGATGCAAGAAGTCTGGTGACGAATTCCATGAGTAGTCAGAAAAGTTTCGAGAGAAGCATTAACAAACTCAGTACCATTGTCAGATTGCAAAACACGAATCTGCTTTTGGTATTGAGTATGTATCATGGTATGGAATTTCTGAAATGCTAGACTCACATCACTTTTGTGGATAAGCAGAGATACCCAAGTCATTCTAGTGCATTCATCAATAAAAGTCACAAAGTAACGAGCTCTAGAAATAGAGGGAATCTTGGCTGGACCCCAAACATCAGAATGAATAACCGCAAAAGGTTCGAAACTTTTATTCAAACTCGGGAAATAAGCAATACGGTGGCTTTTAGCCAATTCACATGTGTCACAATGAAAATGCACATCAGTCAAACCTGAAAAAAGTTGAGGTCGCAATTTCTTAAGATAACCAAAGGAAAGGTGGCCTAATCGTCGGTGCCATAACCATACAGTTGTTTGCGCATTATCTTCACTGCTAGCTTGATTTGTCTGACTGATTTTTGATCCCCCGTTTTCTTACAACTCCAAATAGTAGAGTTTGCCCCGTCTAACACCATAACCAAGAATCTTCCGGGTTAGAATGTCCTGAAAGACACAAAATGAGGGCCAAAAAGTTACAGTACAAGCAAGAGTGGAAGTAATTTGGCTAACAGACAAAAGGTTATATTCAAGAGAGGGAACCACAAGGACAGTATCTAATGTCAGATTATTGGATAAGATAACAGATCCTTCCCCAGTAATAGGAGAGGTACTACCATTGGCTGTTGAAATAACAGATTGTGGAGAAGGTAGGATGGATTGTAACTGACTGGGATCCCTTGTCATGTGATCGGATGCACCTGTATCAATAATCCAAGGTCTATTCTTAGAATGTACAGAAAATACTAATGCATGATCGAGAATACCTGGATAAGCAACATTTGCAGTAGGTAGCTCCTGATTATCTTCCATGGATGTCACCATAGCTTTCCCAGCAGTCTTGTTACGGGGATTTTTCGAGAAATCCCACCACTCCGGATAGCCAATAATCTCATAACACCGGTGTTGTGAATGTCTTTTTTTTCCACAGTGAATACATACACGATTGTTACCTTTGCCAGAGGATTGAGGGTTCCGACTGTTTGATGATCCTTGTCGGCTTTGGTTGACCAACATCGCCGAGTTCTCGGAGACTGGGCGATAGCTCCCCATTGTCTGTCTCTGTTGATATTCGCGTCTGACATAGGCATATGTACTTTCCAAATCAAGTTTGGGATCTTTTCGCAAAATTTCTCCACGAACTTGATCAAATTCGGAGTCAAGCCCACTGAGAAAAATATAAACCCGAAGCCTAGCCATTGCAGAGTGCAACTGGATTAGCCCTTCGACTGTTCCTTCCTGAGATATAGTTCGATGATCAATCTCTTGGAAAATAGCAACCAGTTCATTGTAGTATGTGGATAAGGTCTACCATTTTGTTTGGTAGAAAAAGATCTCTGGTTCAGCTCAAATATACAAGTTTCATCGGATCCATCATAGAATGTTTTTGATACTGCTTCCCATATCTCCTTGGCAGTGGAGAGGCGAATAAATCGCTGCATGAGTAATGGACTCATGGAGTCAATAAGCCAACTTTTAACTCTTTGATTTTCAGTAATCCAAACTCCAAGATTAGCATCACCAGATGCTGGTTTTTTTGTTTCGCCGGTGAGGTATCTAGCTTTGTTGCGTGCGCCAATTCACATCTCCATGAGTTGGGACCATAATGAATAATTGGTCTCATCGAGGATAATTCCAGTTGGAAACGCAGAATTATCTTGGTGGACTATAATCTGTGGTGATGGGATAAGGTCGGTAGATGCGCCTGTAGGGGTGGCCATCGATTTGATTTTTTTTTTTTTTTAATCCGGTCCGGTTCGGTTCAGTCCGGTCCGGTTCGGTACGATCTGGGCGGATTCAATTCTGGTCCGCTCCAGTGCTGGTCCGATTCGGTTCGAGTTTAGACCGGTTCGGTCCGATTCGGTCGACCCGCCGGTCTGGGTCGACAGGAAAAATAAATCAACAGTACCTAAGTTTAAAAAAATACCTTCGTCTTCGGCAACGGCAGCGGAGCGTCAGCTTCGGTTCGGAAAAGGGTGGTGATGCCATCGTCGGCGCTCGTCGGCGATCGTCGGAACTCGTCGGCGACGTAAAAAAAACGTTTAGTCTTCGGCAGCCTTCGTCTTCGGCAACGGCAGCGGAGCGTCGGTTTCTGCCGTAACAGTGTGGTGGTGCCGTCATCGGCGTCGGCGACGTTCTTTTGGCGTCGGGACAGCCGGAATATGGAGTTGCAGAAAAAACAGAGTTCTGCAACTCCGACGGATTTTTCCTTCCTCCGGCTTCCTCCTTTGGCGATTACAGGAGCACTTAGCTCCGACTTTCTGCGACGGAAAAAAGAGGAAAAAACTCCTGCTCTGATACCATGTAAAACAGAGAACCAAAAAATAAGAACAAAGGTTGAACGAATGGTTTTTCGATGATTTATTATTCTCCGTTTAGGAGGTATTTATAATACATTACAAGTTGATTTTAGGATCAATTTAGATCCTAAAATCAAGGAATAGAATCAAGAATATAATCACGGGATCGGAGGAAACAATCACGCTATACAGTTTCCTCCGATCACGCTATACAGCTATACATTTCAACAGGAGTTCCACACAGTGGAGAGGGCAGGGCTCTGTTCGACCTCAATCTCCCCGTCACAAAGAGGGCAAGGAGAGTTACGTTTGGCTATTTTCTCTATTTTATTTTTACTTTATTACTTATTTATTATGATATCACAACTACTTCAACTACAATTCTTTATGGTTGATCTGATTTGGAACAAAATTGGTAGCTGGACCAGCAATAATATCACTCTTTTGGGATGGTGGGAGCAGAATATCCGATTCAATTACAAACAGAAATGCCAAAACAGAGAGATGTATTTCTAAGTCCAAGTTCTGTGATTAATTCCTTGAATGGATCCTATTCAAATCCAATCACTTAGATAGGGTTTGGAGCAGGGGTGGATGTCTTGTGTCTTGGTCAGAACATCTCAAATGTTTAAGAAAGCAAGATGATATGCTTCTCCATAAAATAATATTATTGAAGTCGGAAGCCCAACCCCTGCTAAGAGACACAATCTGCTCTTGGACATGATTTCCAAAAGCGAGACGAGATAGCCTGATCAGTCAGAGATTGGAAAAGCTGGAAACTAGAGGAAGACTTGAGGCGAGTAAATAGAAGGAAAAACTAACCAATATATAGAGGAGTGAAGCAATAACGACCATCCGGTATCGCCCGAGAAAGTAATCACCCAGAAAAGCTCCCAGGAGAGGAAACAAGGTAGTACATCCAGACCATATATTTACACTCGCCGCAGCCTCGGCCATGGGTTTACGAAAGGGACCCATCAGATAGTTGATCAAATCTGATCGTATCCCATAATATGCAAACCTCTCCGCCACTTCCCCTCCTGTAAATCCAGGAAAGAAATACCAGAATGAGAAAGAACACAACAGTATAACTACTACCGTATAAGTGGTAAAATTCTGTTTACCCATGATGAAAGCTACCGATCTCCATCCTCCAGCTTTGCTTCTTGATACTGGGTGGCCTCTGTGATCGACGACGCGCTCAACAGTATCTTCCTCCAGAAGAGCTGTTGCAGGATTGGCGCCCATGGCGGAAACAAGCTCACGAATGAAGTTTCGTTATTTTCTGTTTATTGAGGCGACCATGCCAACTGTTAGACTCCCATGGCGGAAGCAAGCTCACGAATGAAGTTTCGCTCTTTTCTGTTTATTGAGGTGACCATGCCAACTGCAGCGCCAACTGACAGTGATCTGTCGTGACATTTCTAGTGGCTGTGTTTTTAATCTTGATTTCGCATGGAATAGATCCATTTGACAAGCACGGATGCAATTTAATTTTAGCGTAGGTGATGAAAAAATTGCTGCTTTTCTTGTTAGAAAGTCTACCCAGCAAGACACATTTCTTGTTTATGTTGCTTATTTTACTAATAACCCACCATCAGACGTCTCCAACTGAAATATGATTCTTTCAAGCATCAACAACTGAGGTCATGAAAGGGAGTAGTGATAAAGACACAAATCTACCCTCATCAGCTGCATTTTCTAAGAACTTTCCTTAAAGCGGTGACACAGCCAAATCTTTTCAACCCAAGCCTTTTGAAATTGTTTCCTTAAAGGGAATTTCCCTAAAATACCTATTTAAAATAAATTATTTTCAAAAACATTGACATCATCAAAATATTTCTAAAATTACCCAACTTTGACCGGTCAAATGCCTATGTGTGCAGTCAAAAGCGACACGTAAGCTTCGATTGCTTATGTGTCACAACATCATTAGTGCAGTAAACATAGATTGACACGTCGTCTGCCACATCGTTATTTTACCACGTCTTCTACCACATAAGTTGACACGTCATTAAATTAATTTTTTTAAATAAAAAATCAAATACATATCAAGCCACATAAGCCCTCACTTATTTTTTTTCTCAAAAAACTCTCTTGCTCAATCTTTCTTATCTCTCTCGCTTTTCTCTTCTCCCTCTCGCCGCCGCCACACCTAATCTTTCCCCTGCGCATTGCCTTCTCTACCTCTCATCGCCCTCGCCTTGTCGTACCCCGGCTAGAGCAGCTGCTCTGAACCTTCTCTCGTCGTCATCACCCCCCTTCCACAGCCTGCTGCCGCCGTCAGATCAGCCGCCCACGGCTCTCACCGGCGTGACACAGAACCCCCTGGATACCAGTTCAGATATCTAAGTTGAGGGGGGAAATTATTTGCCCCCCTCAACGCCCCATCCTGCACGCGAACTCACACCTGCAATTTTTTTATAAAAAAAAAATCTTGCAAATCAACCTATTTTTTTATGCAATTTTGTTCGCTCCAACCGCTTCTAGTACTGTTTTTCCTTCGAACAATGCAATAATACGTAAAAATATAGTGTATTAAACTGAGGATTTGATCAATTTTTTTTATATAATTAATCATAATTAATTGGCTCACGTAATTATTGTATTAATATACAATTTAAATAATATAATATCTAATTTAATTAATTAATATATTAATTTATTTTAATTATATGTTAAATTACTTATTTATATTATAATCATGTTTGTTTGACCTAGGGTTTAAGTATTATGTTTTAATTAAGTTTACTATTTATTCATTATTTTGTTTTTGATATTTTTCTCATTTTGGGTACTAATATTGGAAACTGTTTTTCCAATGTATATAAACTCATCCACAGTGAAGATGAGTTTCAAATTTTAAGTTCTATACTGCAGATGAACTTCAAATTTTAAGAAGAAGAACTTCAAATTTTAAGAAGATGAAATTCAAATTTTGAGTTTGTGGATTAACCCATGAATCGTGGATCATTTTCGAGAATCTCTCTGTCCGACTCCGAGTTCCTCGTGACCCGTCTACCAAAATCTGTACCGGATCCTCTTCAATAATTTTATTATAAATGAAAAAAACGATACGGCTCAAGAGGATCATCACCCTTTCAATTACATAAATAGTCTGAAGGGATCACCAGCTCCGGTATTATCGATACTCAGAAATTCGACACGATGAGCAGCAATCTTGGCACGAAACTTGTAAAACAAATCAAAATATTAAACTGAAAGTTCTCAGCTTTCGTGTGGTAGAAGGCTATTTTATCTGGCCGACAAACTCGTCCACCTTCAACGACATACAGTAATAAGAACAGTGGAAATAAGCTGAGAAAGACGACTCTTTTTTGAGCTCAGAATCAGAAGCTTCTGCTACAAAACTACCAAAGCATAGCACATTATCGCGACAATAGAGTTGAATAAAATCAGGCAATTCCAAAATCAGCAATTTTCAAGCAGAAGTTTTCATCAAATAAGATGTTCTCAGGCTTGAGGTCCCTATGAATAACCCCTTGTGAATGAATATATTCCACGCCTCTAGCAATATCAAGAGAGATTGCAATAATTTTCTCTAGAGGGAGGGACTTCCGCTCAAGCTTATGCAGGAAGGCCCTCAAGGAACCTCCTGCAAGATACTCAGTGATAATACAGAAAACAGGTGGTTTCCTGCAAGCTGCAACCAACTGCATAGGACCAAAAGAAACACCAAATAAGTTTTATTGTCGAGCACAACTGCATATAAGATTTTTGGTAAAGTGAAAATACAACATAACAGCTTTAAATTGGCATTAAATTTCTCTTTCATGATACTCAAATCCAGAGAACATGAAAACATCTTGGTTGAAAAGAAAAACAGAAATAGAGATAATACAGCGTTCTTCTTCAAAAATTCACAGAGGCAAAAAGATGCTATCGACAGGCAGCATAGAGCTAGCAAGTTAAGTTCATTAGCGCATAACCACCAAAAGCTTAAAAAAGAGTAAAACAAATTGAGATTTATTCAGAGATAGATTCTAAAAAATCTATAAAGCTATAGAAGAATCAGACAAGTTAGTAGAGCAATGAATCACCTTTACCCCACCCTATGAAATTTCACTGAAATCAAAACGTTTCAAACAGGAGACCAGATCTCAAAAACTTTTATGTGCCCTATTAGAGAACACAATCATGAGCTTTTAGGAAACTAAAAGGGAATTTGAAACAAATTAATTACGAATCATATCGGAAAGGTCTTCTACCAAACTCTTACCTGTTGGACAAGTTCTACGAACGAATCTGGAGGACCCATCCGATCCGATCTTTTGATTGATTATTTTCAGATGGGGAGATCAAATCTTGAACCTACATGAAACAAGGAAAAATAAACCTTAATGCATTCAACTAAGTACTCTATATGTTGAAATGAAACAAAAAATACAGAGGAAACGATAGAATCATCACCAGTCTTTACACGAATGGTGAATCTATAAGGAAACTCAACCACTGACGTGCCCTCATCTTCAAACAATGGGTTTTACCAAATGAGCACAAACCACAACTTCCGCTAAGAACGGCTACAAAATATAAAATTCTAAAATGACTGATTAATACATATAGAATACCAAAAACATAAAAAATAATTATCAATAGTAATACTTAAATTTCACGAGTAATGAAAATATTCACCTTGGATTGTTACTTCTTGGAGTGTTAACTTGCGGGTTTCGACATGTTCTAGAGTTATGCCCCGGTTGTTTACATCTACCACAGACATAGGTGTCATGTTCTCCTTTATCCATTTCTGTACATATACGAACTGAATGTGGATGACCTGGTTGTTTCCTTGCAATAGGTGGAACAACTCGCACACCCGTATTAGGCCAATAGAGTTTATCTTTAGGAGGATAGAATCTCATTGCATATGTTCTTTTATATGCCTTTGTTGTATACCAATGACCACACAATTGATTGAAATCAAAATTGATTTTTCTACACACTACAATGGCATGGGTGTAATGAATTTTTTCCATTTGAAAATGGATGCATGTACATGTCATATTCACCAAATCTACTTGATACTCCATTCCATCATCCATAGTGATTCCATACATATTATTCTGATACCGACATACATGACATACTCTTGCTCTATCCATCTTATTTGTTTAGAGAAGCAACAACATAGGGAGTACAGAACGATGTCATTTTTCCTGCAAATTCATATCTTTTCACAAAATATTTATTCAATCTATAAAAGGTTGATGCCACCAATGCCTGAATTGGAAGACTTCTAACACCTTTCAAAACATTATTAAAGCACTCAGACATACTGGTGGTCAACACACCAAAGTGAACATTGCCATCGTGTGCCAATGACCAAAACTCAGGACTCAATTGTCCTTCTGTCAATAATTTTTTCGTTTTCTCACTTTGTTGTTCAATCAACTACATCATATAATCAAAATCAGTAATATTTATCTTCCTTACTGCAGACCATATGAAAGCACTCAATGTGTTATTTTGAACGTCTTCTTAAAATTGGCAACTAAATGACGTAAACAATAACGATGATAACATTCTGAAGGTGGAAATTGTGTCTGGACCGCCCCTATTAAACCCTTTTGACAATCTGAAATCAGAGTGAATGGTTTTGTTCCTTTAATAACAAAACGATCTAAATAAGCTAAAAACCATTCCCAAGAGTCTTGATTTTCTATTTCAATAATAGCAAAAGCTAGAGGAAAAATACCATCGTTCCCATCAAGAGTAGTAGCAATCAACAGAGTTCCAGGATACTTCCTGTATAAATGTGTTCCATCAACACTAATAAGGGGTCTACAGTATTGGAATCCTGCAATGGATGGCCCAAAAACCCAAAAAACGCGCTTAAACATCCTTTCATGGCCAAATTCCTCACAACACAGTACATATTCATTATCTGGATTCGCCTCTTTTATTGCATCTAAAAACCGTGACAAAAGATTAAATTATTCATCCCAATCACCATAAATTGCTTTTATAACTTTACATTTTGCTCTCCATGCTTTCCCATACTTGACCGAGATATGATATTGAGTTTCCATGTGTCCCTAGGGATGGGTAGAGAGTCTGATGAAGAGTAGGTTGGGTCCAGTTCAAACTAGGCTGACTCACCTGCACGGGCATCCATTAGCCAACGAAACCCGACCCCCATCACTGACGAGGTACGGTTCATAGTGACTGCGAAGTCATATGGGGCTCTATCAGGGGTGTTCGGTGAATTTAGACTTATGTGTGTTTTTGCATTGTTAGGACTGGTCATAAAAATTAGAACTTAGATAATTTTTTGTATAAATAAACCCTTACTAATATATGTAGTTTTTATAGATTATATGGCGTCAGTGGTTGGGTTCTTCTGTCGATACAATGGAAAATTGAAGGAGAAGTCTGGATATTTTGATAGTTATGATTGAGGTCAATCACGAATGATAATGATTGTGGTTTCGACTAAGTTTAGCAAGTTCTTAGTAATGATGTACGAACTCACGGGGTGGGATGGTGATACTCATCAAATGTTTATTAAGGCCAAAATTTCATTTTCTGATGAGGTTTTTGTTATCTTACATGTGCAAAATGATTACTATTTGACTCAATTATTTGTGATGGCTTCAAATAATCGATCTATGGTTGAGATATTCTTAGAAAAAGTCTTCAGACAAAGAGCCCATGGAGAGGAAGGTACGAGCAATCAAAACTTTATTGGTGAAACATCCTATCCCCAAGAACAAGAATTACCTTGTACACAGGAGTAAGTATTTATGTTCATATATTTATGATATGAATTGTTAAGTTTACATGACTTGTTTTTAAGTACAAACTATTATCTATATAGGTGTAATACAGAAGGGCGTGAAATGGGGTTTTTGAACCCCTTGTCTATTGCATCACTATATGAGTGTGAAACATCTTCTCCCATGTAATTTTTTTACCCTTTTGTTGTTAAATGTGTGAAATTTATGTTATCCGTACTCAAATTTTTATGTCTATTGTTGTGTTTATTCAGGGTTGTTACTAATGATGAGAGTGATAGTTTTAGTGATGGTTTTACTGATGATAGTGATAGTATTAGTGATGATAGTGATATTGGTTAAAAAGAAATTGAAGGAGAAGGGGATGAGATATTTGAAGTCAGAGTACATAGTAACAGAGTTGAAACAATAGATGCAATTGGGTACCCGGATATATATGAAGATTCCTAGGAGCTTAATACTAGATGTATCAAAGATAATTCCAAAATAATAAATATTTTAGACTCAACATCAAATAATATCAACGTAGGTCAAATATTTGAGGATACGACCTAAATGATGCATTTTTTGAGAAAATACTCGATTGAAAGACATGTTGAGTATGAGACTTGATGTCAAGCAGTTATGATTATAAAATTAAATGTTGTGTCGATGGATGCCCTTGGAGTGTTTTTGCATCATGTGATTGAATGATTCATCAATTTAAGATAAGAAAATATGGTGGAGATCACACGTGTTAATAGAATCATTTGTCACAATAATAAAGTGTGTACATCATCTTTCATTTGTAATGTCATTATGCCAACAGTGAGGGTGAATTTTACTTTGAGACAAAAAAATAATTCCATAGAACTTCAAAATTATTCAACATTTAAAAAATAATCCAACTAATTTTATAACAGATAACTAGTCCTAACAATGCAAAAACACACCTAAGTCCAAATTCACCGAACACCCATGTAGAGCCCCATATGACTTCGCAGTCACTACGAACCGTACCTCGTCAATGATGGGGTCGGGTTTTGTTGGCTAATGGACGCCCGTGCAGGCGACTCAACCCATTTTCCATTACCCAACCTACTCTTAATCAGAATTTGTACCCATCTTAGTAACTAGGACAAACATAAGAAAACATAAACAAAACAAAAAAACCTTGTGGTGGATATTTATAACACCCAAAGCTCCTCACCACATGGCATGATCATTCTATGATACTTCAAATTTATTTAAAAACTAGCAACTACAAATCTTATCTCAAGTAAACGACAACTTCATAAATCAGAAAATTAAACAAAATTAACTAAAATTAAACTAACAACTTCAGAAAATACAATATTCAATGGCATTGGAATCCATAAACTAAAATACAAAAAATCCATAAACTAAAGAAACTTTAAAATAATTTTAATTTATCTGCAATTGACAGTAAACAATGAATCACAAAAAATAATACAGTAATTAAACAGTAAATAAAAAAATCAATACAGTAATTAAACAGTAAATCACAGAAAAAATCAATACAATAATTAAACAGTAAATCACAAAAAAAATCAATACAATAATTAAACACTGTAATTAGATTCAATTAACAAAAACCCTAAAAAATCACCGTGCTAAATCGGTTTCTGAAATTCAAATTCGGGTTTGGAGGGTGAGTAGGGCTTCGGTTTTGAGAGAAGGGGCGGCGAGAGACTGAAATAATAGGGTAATAAGAGAGGGGACCTTGAGAGGAAATTATAGGATTTGGTTTTGAGAGAGAGGGAGAAGAAGAGATGAAATGATAGTTTTCGATTTTGAGAAAGGGGCGGCGAGAGGATGAACAGAGGGGAGCGAAAAAGAATAATGAAAGATGAGGTTGAGACGAAGAGAGAGCGGTTGAGGGGGGGGGTGCAGTAGGAGAGCGAGCGGCAACGGCTAGAGGAGACGCGAGGAGAAAGAAAGATCGAGGAAGAGAGATTTTTGAGAAAAAACATAAGTGGGGGCTTACGTGGCACGATATGTATTTGATTTTTTATTTTTTAAAAAAATATTTAATTTTTTATTTAATGACGTGTCAGCTTATGTGGCATATGACGTGGTAAAATAATGACATGGCAGACAATGTGTCAATCTATGTTTACTGCACTAATTACGCGGTGACACATAATCAGTCAAAACTTACGTGTCGCTTTTGACTGCACACAGGCATTTGACCGGTCAAAGTTGGGTAGAATTAGAAATATTTTGATGACGTCAGTGTTTTTGAAAATAATTTATTTTAAATGGGTATTTTAGGGAAATTCCCTTTCCTTAATGATTAGGGATTATGTTGGAGAAATAAGTTTTTAGAGGTGAGGGTATTATACCCTACCAGAAAAATCATTTCTGCCAGCAAAAAAATTTTGTTAGTGAATGTGAAAATTTTTTGGGAAATGTCATTCTAGGAAAAGTTCTCATTCTTGGGAAAACTTTTTCGAGCTAATTATGTTTTGGGAAACGTAAAAAAACAAAAATTATTTTTCTTTATTTTTATTTTCTATTTTTCTTCCCCTTCTTTTTTCCACCCCTCCTTTTTCTTTTGGAGGAGGAATAAGCAAGTTAGATTAATTTTATTTTAGTTTAAAGTAATTCAAAATATGTGGTATAATTAAAAATATTTTTAAAGTAATCAAAGAATATAATTTATTATTTATAAACAAAAATATGTCTAATATTTAAATTTAATAAAATTATAACATGAGAAAATAAGTCATTATTTATAAATAGAAATAATAATGATATGTAAAATTATTTTAAATAGTAACCATTTAAAAAATAAACTCATTAATGTGAAAAAAATGGGTGGGAGATCTTTCCAAGCGAAGGTGGAGGTCAAGGGAAGAGCAAGAAAAAGACAGGGTGGGGACGAGTGTGAGGGAAGCAAGGAAGGAGGGAAGGAGTCTTTCTATTTAGGGTAATTTTGAGGTTGGAGGTCAAGGGAAGAGCAAGAAAAAGACAGGGTGGGGATGAGTGTGAGGGAAGCAAGGAAGGAGGGAAGGAGTCTTTCTATTTAGGGTAATTTTGAGGTATGAACACCACACTCTTGTGCTGCTAACCCCTCATAAATCTTGGACATGTTCTTATAACTGCTTGACAACATTATTGAAGGAATTATTTTTTGTTGTTTGAACCCCAGTTTGGGAAGTAACAATTTTTTTAGCTTCTTTAGGGTCTCATCATAAAAAAGAAGAATATGCTAGCTTCAAATGAGATCAAAAGAGTGGTTTTTGCATATTTTGTTGGTTAATTTAGTGAGTAGGAGAAATAAAAAGCTAAATGTGGTAACCTGATACAGACAGACAAAATATGAAGAAAAAAAGAAGAAAGAAAAATAGAAAATGGTGACACCCAAAAATTAGAAAATGGTGCTACCTCCTAGAAAAAAGAAGAGCTCAAGGGTAAAAGGTAAATTTTTAAATTCTTAAATTGCATATTTTTCCTTCAAGGGACTGGTCAAAGTTGGAGTGGTACTTGCCTCACTTGAAGAAGATAGAATCTTGTTAGAATAGAAAACATTTTCCTTTGATTGATGCAATCTTTTAAATTCTTAGAATTTCATTTAGATTGATGTTCTTTCTCAATCTCCTAGGATCTCTCCTTAAATTATGTAATTAGGGAACCTTAAATGATTGACGAGTATCCCAAAAGAAGACATTGAAAAAAGTATAAATAGGTGCGTTGGCTAAAAAAATAATTTGTCTAACCTATTCCAAAATCTCTCTTGCCTCTCTTTCCCCTCTCAAATTCATGCCCGGGTACTTTTTCTCTCCTTTCTTATCTCATCTTCTCTCTTTTCATCTAGCTCTCACCCTATCTCCCTCTCTTCCTCTACTAATCTCTTCTTCCATTATCTTTTATTTCAACCTTGTTAACCTCTCTCCTTCAACTCTTCATTGCAATTTTATGAAAATATAACGACATTTAAAAATAGGGTTCATATCATTGATCCTTTTTCAAGTCAACCAAATCCTATTTGAGGTTGTTGCTACAAAATGATCCAATTGCAACATAAATGATGGCATCAATATAAAATAAGAGTTTCAAGACGTCTCCAAACACTTGAATTTTGGTGATAACAAAAACATGTATTTTAAACTAATCCTTGAAATAAATTTTATAGAAAAGAAGGTGTTTCTAGATTTTTTGAAAAATGACTTCGAATTTATACTTGGATTCAAATCCATTAAAAATTAAAAAAAGAAAAAAAAGATGCAAACGCACTTACATAAAGTTTCGGAATTAAAATGGAAGTCGAATCCTCTATTGGATTCAACCCCATTAGCAAGAAGGATTCAAACTGAAGGTCTGAAAGAAACATGTAAAGAATGAAGAATTGAAGCCCAAGTGAAAGGATGTGAATCCCCAAGATGGCAGAGAAAAAAAGGAAGCAAACTCAAGTTAAAAAAACTTTCGATATTAAAAGTGGATTCTAACATTGTACTGAATATGCACATTGTAAGAATTGAACCCATGGGTGGATCTGATCCTATTTGGCTTTTTTTTTTTTTTTCTCTTCTTCTATTTTTACTTTTTTCTTACTTTTTCCCCTCTTTACTGATAAAAAAAAAATTGTTAAAAATCCTACTATGAGTTCCAAAAGAGTCTCTCTAATGCCACAAATGGTTTCTTGTTTATTGTGCTTAGTTTTCTTTTAAGTCATCATCGGAGGTGTCTAGGTGAATGATGCTTCAATTATGGATCATTAATTCTTGAGAGCAAACATCAATTTGAAGCTCCAAAAACGGATGACAAAGATACCTATATAACATTAGGTAAGGAGAGGAGAGAAATGCAAGAGGGTGAAGAACAAAGAAGATTCAATTTACCTCTTTTCTCTACTTTTTGTTGCTTCCAATTTCTCTCACTTGATTAGAGGAGAAGCATAGACACATAAAAAAGCCATCATTGCTAAAAAAATTGAATACAACGTGAGTATGGGGCCCTACAAGTAAACAGATGGCGAAAGTAGGATCAAGTATGTTGGTGCACATTAAGTCTTTAAATTACTCAGACAAAACGCTGCAAGATATTCTAGTACGAAATTTGCAGGCCCCTCCAACTTTCGCATAAAAGTTGATCAAGTCTAAGGGCAACAAATTTCTTGTCTTTCACAAAAATTCTTGAATTCATTGGAAATGAATTCTCTCCCTCGATCGGTTTATAGTGCTTTAGTCTCATAGCCATTTCCTTCTCATCTAAAATTTTAAACTTTTTGAATACCTCAAAAGCCTCACTCTAGTACTTCAAAAACTATACATATGTTTTTTCTAGAAAAATCATAAATAAAAAGGATAAAGTAAGTGTTTTTACCAAAAGATTGAGGCTTGACCACACACATGTCCATGGATTAGTTCCAGTAGATCAAGGGACTTTTCTAGTGGATTATTTCGAAAAACTTTCTTGAATGTTTGCCAAGTAAGCACGTTTAACATATTGGATGGGGATGATTAACTTTTTGAATGCAATTCACCATATTCTTCTCACCCAAGTTTCTAAGTCCTCCAAAGTTTAGATGAAAAAATCTTGTGTCAAATTCATGATAGATTCACATAAGCTTTTAAACACACTACTCCAATGTTCTTCATATCAAGTTCAAACATTTAATTATTTGTCATTGTGATCTTAGCGATAAGATTGGTTTTTTTATCTCTAAGTCAAAAAAAGTGATCTTCCATGGTGATTTTATAGTCACTCTCCAAAAGTTGCCTAATACTCAAAATATTACTTTTCATCTTGTGATTGTAATAAACATTATGAAGAATTTTGTGGCCACCACCTTTTATTTGAAATAAGATCATACATTTGCCTTTAATATCCACCTTTGTATCATCACCAAATCGTACATGACCCATTACGTTATTGTCAAGTTCAATAAACTTATTTTTATCACTTGTCATATAGTTGCTAGCGCCATTATCAAAGTATCATGCACTATTTTCTCCTATGGGCTCATCCTTTAGTGAAAGGAATAATGTAAGTTCATCAACATCTTTGTTGCGTTCAGTCAATTTTAATTGTTCATCTAATTTCTTGGATTGACACTCCTATTAATAATGTCTTTATTTTTCACAAGAATAGCATTCAATTTTAGATATGTCAATTTTTACTTCATTATTTATCCAATGGTTGCCTCCATTGTTGCTTCTTCATCGTACTTTTCTACGACCTCTATGAAAAATCTAGTTTCTATTCTCAAAAATAAAGTTTTGATCATTGTTACCTCTTCCTTGACCATGTCCTTGACCTCTTTCACCTCTCAAAGTGATTTTACCTTTAGATTTGAGAGATAACTTTGTTTGCAAGGCTTACTCAACTTGCACTTGTTTGCCTCGATTCATTTTCTCCTCTTGGGCTCGTAATAACCCATTTAATTAATCAATGGATATGATCTCCAAGTCTTTAGACTCTTCAATGGCTATCACCACATTATTGAATTTTGAGTTGAGGTAGGATAGAATCTTTCTCTACAACCCAAACATCTTCAATCTTTTCTCGTAAACCCTTCATTTGATTCATCACGACTTAGACTCTTGTAAAGAAAATTGAGATAAACTCGCTCTCCTTCATAAAAAAATGATTCAAACTCAGCCCTTAAAGTTTGAAGATGTACCTTCTTAACTTTATCAACTACCTTGACAAAATTTTGAAGAATATCTCAAGCTTGTTTGGATTTGATGTCATTGGCAACCTTCACGAACATGTCATCATCCAATCCTAGATTAATGACAGTAAGGGCACATTGACCATTCTTACTCTTTTTTACCAAAGCTTAATTTTTGTTTGTTAGCAAAATTGATTCATTTTTTGGTTCTTCAAAACCTTTCTCAACGATCTCCCATAATCCTTGAGAACCAAGGATAACTTTTATTCGAATTGCCCAACTCTCATAATTGGTTTTGGATAATTGTGGATATTGGAAAGAAATATTTCTCCCTTTTAACTCATTCTTTCAACCTCGCTTCGATACCACTTTGTTGGAAGCAAAGGTGGGATAACTGTTAGAGCTAGGTGGTTCTAATCCACCTGGGTTAGGTTCCGTCCACCCCTGGTCCACCTAGGTTAGGTACTTGGCTTTTCGTACTTAACAGACCGGTTTGTTAAGTTGTATTGGCTAAGCGTTTGACATGGTATCAGAGTTGGGCACCATATTCCACGTTCGAATCCCGATGGAAGCAGTAGGGAACGGGGACGATGGGTGTCAAAGCTAGGCGGTTCCGATCCACCTGGGTTAGGTTTCGTCCACCCCTGGTCTACCTATGTTAGGTACTTGGCTTTCCGCACTTAACAGACCGGTTTGTATTGGCTAGACGTTTAACAATAACAACTCTCACTAAAGAAATAGAAGAAGAAAGAAAAAAAATAGACAACACAAAATATCTTGTTTCAAGTGTTTGCTTATTCAAAACTTGAGTACATGAATAGTTATACTACTCCTTTTACATTTAATGACTTGTAATTAAATACATTCTCAAGATACATCTTATCAAATATATTTTTACATTTAATTACTTGTATGCCATAATCTTCTAAAAGTCTGAACACTTTTTTTAGTGCCTCACTACGAATCCTAAGTCTTAAGTGCTTGGCCAGGTATCAGCCCTTTAGATAGAAACTCCAAATGCTAAAAAGTTCAGAATTCTGGTTCACTGGAATTTATCTATAAAATTTTAGGGAAACTGCAAATACTGTACAAAATTATTGGTTTCAAAGTAGAAAGACAAACTGATGAATCATTGTTAACCAGCCAAGTGGAGATAATATTTGAAGAAGTTCATTTTAAATTTTTTTTGAATGTTCATGTATTTACCCCGTCGAAGATCGTAGCTCAGTCTTATAAACGTAGGATTTGGCAAAGAAGAGATAGAGCCCCAATTCGATCAGACTTAGTCCAGCTAGCAGCCAATAGAAGTAATCAAGGTGTGCCCTATTGAGATTTGTAGCAAACCAGCTGTCCCCGCGAGTCCTGGTCACCTTGTCTATGGCTGAAATCATAAACCCACTTATGAAGCTCCCTATGCCAAAGATGCTGAGGTAAAGTGCCAAACCCACACTCCTCAGCCCATCTGGCACTTGATCATAGAAGAATTCTTGCAACCCAACCATGGTAAACACATCGGCCACGCCAAACAAGTTGTACTGTGGTACCAACCACCACACACTCATTGGAAGAGTCACCGAGGGATCGTCAACCAGCCCTGAATCTTTCGCAATGCCAAGCCTCCATTTCTCTATTACAGCTGCCATCACCATTGACAAGACAGATAAGAACATCCCGGTGCCAATTCTTTGAAGCATGGTAATACCAGAGGGCTTTCTCGTGAAAGCTCTAGCTGCAGGGACTAATATTCGATCGTAGATGGGGATGGTCAACACAATGGAGAGGCTGATGAAGCTCTGCAGGGTGGCCGGTGGTACTCTGAAATTGGAGCCAATGCTTCTGTCCATGGTGCTGCCTTGTTTGGTGAAGAATGTTGACGATTGTGCAAAAACAACAGCATATATCAAACAGGTGGCCCAAATTGGAACAAGCTGTAATACTGTCTTTGCATCCTCGACCTGACTTGCTGTGCACACACTCCAACTGCTCTTGTCTGAACAATCCGTGCCATCAGAAGAAACTGCAATGACACGATCAAGAAATCTGCAAACAGAAATGATAGACATTTAGTTGGATGTGTTAAATCATGTGACTATTGTGTTTCATATCAAATCTTTCTCAAACCATGTTATGGAGTGCGTGAAACAAGCAGTAAATGAAAGGATTCTGTGGAGCAATATAAGTTACTTATTTCCAGGGCTTCATCAATCTTATAACGTTCCACCGATAATAACTTACGCATCTTAGAGGCCTTTATATCCGATATTTATCTACATGTAACCTGCTAAGTATAAAAAGCCAGTGAAATTCTTTTCTTACTTGAACCGGCTGTTGCTCCCTCCGGCTTTGCCGCCTATAAGCGCTGGATCCTGCTGAAAAGTACGCTTTGCAGCTGCAACAAACACTTGCGCTAAACTGACGAATGGGTTTTTATCCCCTGCGGAAGTATAGCGATATGTCCAGGTCCCCAACAAGAATATAACAAGTCCAACCGCCATAACAGTGCACGGAATTCCAAATCCAAGCCCCCAGCTCACATTATCCTGAATGTAACTCACAATAGCAAGGGAAACCATTGTTCCCGCACAGATTCCAAAATACCACCAATTAAAGAAGGAGCTTTTCCATTTGCTCTCTGTAGGGTCCTGGGCATCAAATTGATCTGCTCCGAAGGCTTGGACGCAAGGCTTGTGACCACCTTGCGCAAGTGCGACCAGGTACAGAGAGGCGAAGAAGAAGAACTTTTGGAAGCCAGAAGGAGCTGGGCAAATTGTGAGACCCACACAGGGTGGGGGGCGGAGAAATGTGATCGAAGCAGATAAACTAAGCAAGCCCAGACCCTGCACGGAGACAAGGCAGCTGAGTCCGAAAATTTATTATCCTGCTTGGAGCCTCATTAATAGGAATAACCCGGTCAGAGAAAGAAAGAGGCGAATAAACAATCAAACTCAAATCTCCAAGAGCTACCGAGATATCTTTTTTTACTACACTATAAATTGATTTAATTCTTAAAAACTCATTAAAAAGTCATGAAGATTATAGGGACCCTTCGAAGACACGTACTAAAATTATTAAAATAATCATTATTTTTAATAGTAAATCTTTGTCTCTTTACTTTATTCTATTTTCGTCTATTTTACACAAATGTTTATTCATGTTAAGTTGCATCTTATCAATACGACACGTCTTGCTATAACTAAAAGAGCCTTACTACATCATTATTACATAATTTCCGAGATATAAAACATTTACTTGACAAGGGACCATAACTAGAGACCCCTATCGTGAACCATGAACGAATCCGGTTCATAACAATTCTCCCCCGCTTTCACGTGATGTTCCAAACTTGCAGTTACAATACTGGTGATAAAAAATAAAAATAAAATGGCTTGGACTTGACGGCCGCACGGAACACTAAAGTTAGACTTCTATTGACGCAATCGAGCTAGAAAAAAATAATCAAAGCAAAGCAAAGGGTATCTTGTAATTTCACAAACAGATATTTTCCCTACCCGTCTCCCCTGTCGACTCGGTCACGGTCAATTGAAATATCAAATTTTATTTAAAAGATTATTAACTATTAATTTATCGCACTAGATAAGAAATAAAAGCAGACAGAACATTCAAATCCCGGAATGTCGGACGGCAAAACTGGAGAGAGGACAGTAAAACTAACCAGGATGTAGAGCAGTGAAGCAAGAAGGATCGTCCGATAGCGTCCAAGGTAGGAATCTGCAACAAAAGCCCCAAGAAGCGGAAGCAACGAAGCTACTCCAGACCACACATTGACATTAGCAGCAGCCTCCGCAGTCGACTGATGCAGAGGTCCGGTAAGATAGCTAATCAGATTCGACGCAATTCCGTAATACGCAAATCTCTCCGTCACCTCCACTCCTGTCGAGCCACAGATGAAAAATTAACAATAAATTAAACGAGAAGTGCATGTACATCCAATCAATCGAAAGAATTATAAACAAAACCTCAGAAAGTTGTAAGAAACTTTGCCTATGATGAAAAAAGCAGATCGCCATCCTCCGGAGCTAGATCTGGGGACGGGCCGGCCTTTGTAGTCGACTGCACCTTGGACGGCGTCGTTGCCGAGGCCAGAGAGAAGGGGCGCAGCTTCTGAAGTCGCCATGATGCCTGAACTCAAAAACTGCTGCTGATTCGCAGAAATCCGAGCTCTGGGTTAAATTCGCGGGAGACATGGGCATGAGCCGGGTCCCACTATCCCCAGTGCTAGAGATCGGCACGTTGTCTTGGTGTCAATTAATCTTTAGGAGCCAATTTTTTTAGCATTTGTGTTGTCATCAAAATAATTAAAAATAAATATAATATTTTTTGTCAACATTAAAAAATATAAAAGATGTTAGGAATAATAAAGATCTAGATAAAGATACTGAGATAAGTCATAAAGACTATTTTATTGTATATTAATAATATTATAAAAACTAGTACAGGCCTAACCATTTGAATCGGCTTCATATGGCAAGATGCTCCTAATCGGGTCAATATGATGAAAGACCCAAGGTACAGCCAGTTGGAGTGGGTAGGTTGGCCCATTTAAGTAATGAATTGGCTTACCCAACCCGATCAAAACAATCTTGGTTCAATTCGGTTTTCAAACTTGGAATAGTCTTGTAATAAACCAAACTTGTGATTTACTAAGCTCTGTATGTTAGTTAGTGAACAGATATTTAATATAAACCCAAAGATATTTAAGTTATTGAGGTGACTTATAAGTTTGCGAACTAAACCAAGCCTCAATCGAGCAGGGCTCTTATAACTAAGCGAACAAACTCCAGATTTCGAAATCAATGCGTGATCAGGATAGTTCAAGCCGAATTGAGCCAAGACCAAGCCAAACTCAAACTGTTAGCGAACCGGCTTAGTTCGATGTCACCCTTGGTTAGCCTTGTTCCTCTACCACTGATCGGGATAGTTCAAGCCGAATTGAGCCAAGACCAAGCCGAATTCAAACTATTAGCAAACCGGCTTAGTTCGATGTCACCCCTGGTTAGCCTTGTTCCTCCGCTAGTAAAATCCTAGATAGGCCACTGCATCACGGTAGCACATCTAACTCTGAGAGAATAATTATCAATTCATCTTAACCTGAGATGGGCTTAGGAAACCTACAATCCAAGCCTAAGGTCATTCATGAGGTGATTCTACTTTTAAATTAGTAATTTAATATAGTATTAACAGTAATAATATATAATGAATAAATAAATATGGTATTTTATTAATAACATTAAGAGAGATTTTAGTGTAGTATAAATTAATAATATAATTACGAAGTAAAATGAAATTATTAGTTTAATTAATTATAACAAATAAAAAATAAAAAGACTTTGAGAGAGGGCAGAGGTTCGGACGGCGAGAGGGGGAAGAAAGAGAGGAGCTGAGACGGCGAGAGGGTTCGGCCACGGATTGCGAAAAGCAGTGGAGATAAATCAAACGGAATCAGTCTATGCTGTGATCGAACTTTCTTTCTCATCCATGGATGAAGTGAGAGAATATGTAAAGCACGCGGGGATTCTTTGGCAAGCAGGCTTTAGAGAAGCTTGTTGTCTTCATAGGGTGGTTTTCTTCTGTAGAAGGTTTTCTTTTTTGCTTTTCCTCTGCAAATTTCAATGTTTAGAGCTTAGGTTATCTTCCTTTTCGTCTTCTTTAACGTCCCCCTTTTATCTGTTTCTGCCGCAGGTCGAGAATGCTTTCGATACGTACAGGCCAATGCTTTCTGTTAAACGGTCTGATCTTCTTAGGCAGGTTGTCTTCTGAAACACGGACTAACTTTTTTTATTTCATACTGAAATTTTTTGCTATTTAATTCATCGACACCTGTCATACTGATGAGTTCCTAGTTAAGAATTTTCTGTGTAACACGTTTGAATTTTTTCTTTTGTCTGCGGCAATTATATCATTCCTGAAGATAAGGTAGAAGTTAACTGACTAAATGGCTTAAGGATTGTGAAGCCAGTGAGGGTTGTGGGAAAGGACCATTCCTCCTGGTACCATCAATTCGTGAGATCATCAGAATTTCTACACATGTTAGAGATGAAATTTGGTTTGATTCAGTTAAAAATTCGTCTCAAAGGGTTCTGTGATCTGTCTAACTAAATAACATTCTTTTTGCTTTTTCTTGTTGCAGTATGTATATTTTAAACTTTGTTGTCATGCCAACTCTGTGGTGGATACTACCTGATGGGTGCCAAAATCTTAGTTCTAAACTTCCATGCTGGGATGGAGAACCTATTAAACTTTATACCTTTCTACGGTATATCCTTATTGAGCTCTTCTATGTAAGTAATTATTTTCATTGGAGGCCCTCAGTGTGTGTGTGTGTGTGTGTGTGTGTGTGAGAGAGAGAGAGAGAGAGAGAGAGAGAGAGAGTATTTCTAAACAAGTGCTTATAAAAAAAGTAATAGAATTTTTTAATAAAGAGCTGCATTCTTTTGTCTTTTGTTCCTGCTGTTAAGTGTTAATGATTAACCTGTCTAGTAACTGCTTCATTGTTGTACCAGTTGGTGCCATGAATTTTCTGGTTTGCCATCTCGTCTATAACTTCATTTTGTATAGGCAAAGTTTTTCCAACTTTCAATTATGATATTTCCATTCAAAAGAAAATCTGGATAAACATGATATGTTTGACCTAGTCAGGGGTTAGGCTCCAGGTTGGACTGGTTCACCTGTGTAGAGTATAGAATGTATTAGAACATTTGTGAATATGCATATACATGTGTATATAACATAATGAGCATGTGCTTTGTCTTATTGGTAGTATCCTTGCTTGCATTCTTGCAGATTCTTCACATGCTTTTTATTATTTTAGCTTTTGTCCTAACCATTTTGTTGTACCTGACAGGTATTGTGGTTTTATCCACTATATGTTTTCAGCTTGTGCTTAAGCACTATCTGGTATTGATATGTTACCTTGAATTTACACCATTCCTTTTCTAACAATTTTATGGAATTTCTCCTGAATTATTTGGATTTAGTTCAGGTATAATGACATTGCTAAGCATGCCTTTTCATCAATGGAAACATCAAGGACAATGGAGTTGTCAAAGAAACAACAGTCACTCCATATGGAGAAGTCCACAGGGATTGATAAGTTAGTTTTCATAGAACATATCTCTCTTTAAATAATTATTTTCCTGAAAATACTAAGTGAGATAATTAAACATGATAGTGTAAAACCTGTTTCTTTCATGATACTATTTGCAGTTGTGTCTTACATTCAAAACCATTTATGTGAAAAGTTGTTCGAAATGTGTGTGATGGGTGAATCACCTTCCTTAAATATATTCTACATCTGTTTTATCCTTTCCCTTTGTCTTCAAATAGGGTCATGTTTGGAATTAGTGAGCAGCTCTATTCACTTTTGTTGTTGAGTATTTTCTGCTTCGAGGTACTGTATTTTTCTCTTGCTTCCTTGTGCTCTTATTTTTCAGTTAATTTTTGTCTAAGATGATCATGTACCGTTCATCATCTGATGAACTTTCACACTCTATTTAATAGTGCATGTAATATCTTTTTAACTGCTACCAGTTACTATGTTCCAGGTTTATGCTACAGGTCTTTTGCCATATGTTGGTAATGCGATCAAGTTCCTACTGCTTTCTTGGATGTATGCCTATTACTGTTTCGAGTATGTATTGATCATATATGGAACTTCACTGAAGCCATATTTAGTCTCACCTTTTCTCTGTGTCCTTCTTTCTGTCTGTTTATGTTGAACCTTTATAACCAGTAACACATGCAACATTTAGAGGATCAGGACTCATTGTGTTGTAATCTTTCTCTTAGGTACAAGTGGAACTTCATTGAACTGGAATTGGTGAAAAGGCTTGACTTCTTTGAATCCAACTGGGCCTTTTTTGCAGGATTTGGTAATGTTTTTTTCTAGAAAGACTATGTTGCTTTGTTGATAAAATCTTACTTCAGAAATTCCGTATAACATCAAATGTCATTCCCTCTTTTACCTTCTTTATGTGGAAAAGAATTGACTAAATGTGCTGTTAAACATCCAGAAAATGTATATCCTCCATTCCAACAAGGCAGTTAAGCTTATCAAGATTGATCTAAGGTTATTTTCGTGGACTGGAAGACCCTAAGGAGCTTTAGGTTGCCTGAGTTTAGATTGAATGACCTTTCATATTGTGCCACCTTACTTTCATGGATGTTTTTTATATTATTCCATTATCCATGTATACGCGGAAGTTCTTGGAAGACTTTGTTATTCAAGTCTTTCACTTTGATGCTCTTAATTTTCAAGGTCAGGATGTTGATCGGCTGCAGTCTTGTCTCCCTTGTAGGTAGTCCATGTGTGATGGGAATTTTCTTTTTCTCTCCACTCCTCAGCTACGGAGTCATGGCAATACTCTTTCCTCTGGTATATCTTTAAACTATTCTGTTAAATGAGGGCCTACTTGGTTAAACTTTTTGTCTGTTTTCTCTGAAAAAAAAAATCCAGGATAAAGGAATAGTTCCCCGTTTTACTATGAGATATTGTGCTGCAGTAGAAGAGTTGAAAAAGGACAACTTCTGTTGGGATGGTTCAATTAAACTTTAATTTCAAAAGAAATCATGCGAGAGATTTTCTTAATGTGAGATCTTAGGTCCATGTCTCAGAGATGTCTTCAATCTTGGACTGTGAGCAGGATCTGTCAACAATATTTAAGAAGAAAAAGAATATATATATATATATATATATATATATTAAAGTAATTTTTTTTATATAATGAATCACTCTTCAATACCAACTGCACAGTTTGATATAATTTTTTTTCGATGCATATCCCAATTTTGTTTGGATCAATTACTTGAATCCTTTTCTGCCTTTTTGGATGTCAACAAATGCTGCGCTGCTTGAAATCTCCAGATTGAGGACTAATTTTTCAGTTCCTTGAGTAATCAAGGGGGGGGGGGGGGAAGGAGGAGGTGTGTGTTCAGGTTTGGGTTTTTTCCAGTTGGTTTTGGATCCAGGCCTACCTGAACCTACTTTCTTAATGAAATATTTCTATATGAGGAACTCCAGCACATGTTAAACTAAGACAAGAACCAAGACTCATTATTGAAGAAAATAAAATATGATAAAAAAAAGATTGAGACTCAAGTGATTCTTAAATTGTTGGTGAGACCTGACATACTGTTCATGGAGTGTTATAAATGTTGGCATAAATGCAATAACGTCGACTGTGAAAGCTAATAATGTCAATTTGTTGCTGTGATGTTTCAGTTTGTTTTAACAGCTATCGGATCTCAGGCAGAGAAAGATATAGATTCTCAAAGAAGATCATGGGGAGGTGGACCTGGAAAGCTTCCAATATTTTATGTTGCAAATATTCTGGCGTAAGTTATTTTCTGATTAATTAGCTGGAGACTCCTAAAAAAGAACAAAATATAAGAAAGAATTCATATTATAACTGGAGATATTACAGTAATTTGCAGCTCTGTCATTTTAAACAGTTTGTAGCGTGCAACTACCTACCACCATAGTAGTTAGCAATTGAACAAAGAAAGCATGCCAGGGTTGGTAATATTAGTTATTCAACTAATGTTTAAAACTGTTTGAAAGTTGCTGAGCTTCTCTCCCTTCACTATCTTTCGCATTTTAGCTTTTGAGAGTTCTGCTTTCGATCTCTAAAGATGCCTAGTGGAGGATTAATCAACCTTTCATTTGATCTGAATTGCCCATTCTGAGAACAGTGTGGTAGTGACTGACATTCTGATTTGATAATCTTTGATGCACGCAAATAGAACGAGGCTGTTGTGAATTATGTGGCTGTTCGATAAGAATATCCCATTTCAGTGACGAATCTTGCATGGCCAGTATCACTGCGGTGGAAAGCCCAACCAGGATTGAACCACTTCATGTGCATCTCTTCCTGCAACGACCAAAGAGGACAAATCTTGTCTCCGAGCAGCTAGTCTTCAGCCTGCCTTGCTAGATAATTTGTAAATATTTTAATCATCTGATTGTAGATGTGTAACAGAATGACCACCTTAGATTGTTCTACCATGAGAAATCATTTGTTATGTTATGCAATTATCCACTTTATCATCCACTTTAAGGTTGCTTAATATAGTTTCTACATCTTTTTTAAAATGGGTAAATATCAGATGAAAAGGTAAAACAATTTGTTAAATTTCAGAGGGTGAGAGAGAGATAGAAAGAGAAAAGAGAGAGAAGAAGAGCACGTTAGAAAAGGAAATGAAGATGCAGAGAACAAGTGTATTTTCTCCCTGAAACTGAAATAAGAAAATAAAACATGGGAATTCCAACAAGATTAGTCCTTATCCATGTGCTTCAAGTAGGAGACTATTTTTTTTTCTCTCTTTGAGTTTCTTCGACTTGTTGAGACTTGCTTTAAACTCTATGAAACCATCTTCTTTAATACTCCCTGTCAAATTAGAGAAAAGATCTGATAGCTGTTAGGACATGTTTTGAATAAGAATGGAGATGCTCAATCTTCTTCGACGTGAGTCCAAACAGATTTTATGAGATTCTCACTCTAATTAAGACTCTTAGCAAATTCAAAAAGATGTTGTCTACAATAAGTGATTGACGTTCAAGGAGAAGAAATACGAAAGGAAAGACAGATCTTACTGCTGTTAGGACATGTTTTGAATGAGAAAGGAGATACTTAGAACTCTTTAATATGCCATGGACTGACTTCTTCTTCAATGCGAGTCCAAACAGATTTTATGAGATTCTGACTCTAATAAAGACAGCTATTTCAAAAAGATTTTGACTATAAATTTGTCTCACGTAGGACGGGAAATAAATGGAAATTTAACGAAGGGACTCATATAAGACAAGTAAAACCAGGCTTAGTCGTAGGATGAGAAGACGCATAGCAAAGGCATTACAGGAATTAGAAACCCCAACTTTTGGTAGGACCTGATTAACTAAGAAAGAACGCAGGAGAAAGGAATTTCAATAACGCTGAAGGTCTAACTTGAAACATTCTCTGAAAAACTGAAACTACCTACAACCTTTTCCTTGAACAGCAAACTCCAACAAGACAACACAGCGGAGAACGAGGCAGAGAAAAACAGACTTACGGTAGTATGATAGCTCCCATGCAAGAAAATTAGGGACTTAGAATGGCAGGTTACTTGATTTCTCTCAAGAGCCGTGCACAACATTAATAAGGAGGATTTGTGAGATTTCTAATCTGGACTCTTCAGACTCTGATAAATTGAGCCAGATTTTAATTCAACATACATTTAAAACTATAAAAATAAATAAATTACAAAAATGAGAAAAGATAAAAACTTGGTGATGAACTTAGTACCATTGAACGACACGTTATTGTAGAGAAGTCCAAAATTTTACAATAGAGCATATTGATGTACAATAATCAGCTTAATAGACCTAACAGAAAGTGCAAATTTTTCTATCAATAGCGTTTATTCCATTGACAATCATCAACTAACTAAAAGGGGAATTGACGAAACAATTAGATGTTGAGTGACCTGTAGGGTTGAATGAGTGATGGCCTTTGAAGTTTGAGGTAAATAAGAGCAATCATCAACTTACTAAAAGGGGAATTGACAAAAATAATTAGGGTAAAGGAAATTTTCATAAGAAAAATATATGCTAACAAGTCGGCTCATGAGTCAACAAGCCGAGTTTGAAAAATCTCGACCTCGATTTGTTATACTTAACGAGCTTTATTCTAAGTTTGAGCTCAAAGCAACCTCAAGTAAAAAAAAAATTGAGCCACATTTTCGAATCGAACTCGAGTCGAGTGACTTGCCAGTCAATTTGGCTTAAGTGTCTCCCCTATTCATAGCCAAAACAACACTTGACAAGAGAAAGTTGAAAGCAACAATAAGCAGGGAAGAGATTGAGGAAACTTCCAAGAAGGCAAGAGCATAAAAAGTAAAATGGAACCAAGCGCTTGAACTAGTTATATTTTGAGAGTTTTAAATTAAAATAATAAAATGAAAAGGTATTTCACTATAATAAAAAATCTAAATCTTATATAAATGTAAAATAATTATGAACATTAATTAATAAATCATTGAGAAATGTATACATCTCTCAACCATTTTAAATTTTACAAAGAAAAGGCCCTTTTTATTTATTTTAAAAATATTGAAAACTTTTCCTATGATTTAAATTTTTTTGATAAAAGCTCATATTTTTATTTAATTTTATTCAGAATTGGGAAAATTTTCTCAATGAATTAAATTTCTCAATGCTTTTAAATTTCATAAAGAAAAACCCTCATTTTCACTTAATTAATCTTGGAATATTGGATAACTTTTCTAGTGAAATTACATTTTTGTTGGAAATTTCAAATTTCAATGAGAAAACCCTTATTTTTGTTTTTTGGAATATTGGGAACTTTTCTAGGTGAAATTAAAACTCCTTAGAGATGTGTACATTTCTCAACGATTTTAAATGCCACCAAGAAATGTGTACATTTCTTTGGTTATTTTAATTTTTTTTTGAGAAAAAGTGCCTTTATTTATTTCTAAATATTGGGGTGCTTTTCTTGGGAAAATTAAAACCATTGAGATATGTATACATTTTCTCAGTGATTTTAAATTTCTCTGGGAAAAGCCCCTACTTGCGTTTAACTTTATTTAGAATAATGAAAATAAAAATCTTGGTGATTTTAAATTTCACTGAGAAAATTTGGTTACATTTCTCAAAAAAATTAATTTTGCTGAGAAAAGTCAATTTTTCGGGAAATGTATACTTTTTCATGGTGAAACTTTATTTTGTCAATATAAAATCATCTAAAAAAGTCAAATTTCTTGTAGTGTAAATTATATGTTTAGTCCAGTTTATCTCAATAGGTGTGTCTGTAGGTCTTACACCAAGTAATCCATATTCACTCAACAAACCAACCACATACTTCCTATAAGATAGAATTATATCCCACAAGCTTTTAGCCACTTCTTTTCCCATAAAGTATTTAAGTGTACCAAAATTCTTTGTCTAAAACTGTTGTTTGGCATACTTTTCACGTCTTCAATACCTTCAATATCATTTGTAGTGAACACAATGTCATATACACACACCGCTAACTCAACAACACTAGACTGTCTATACGAAATAAACAAGGAATAGTTATAATGACTTCTTATGAACCTAAATGAAATCACCACCTTACTAAATTTCTTAAAAAGTGCCCGTGGACTCTGCTTCAAACCACATTTAGATTTCTAGTGCTTGTAAACATTTCTATCTCTCTTTGAGCAACATACGTTGGTGCTTGCTTCATATACACTTCCTCTCGCAAGTCTCCATACAAAAATATATTTTTGATATCAAACTAGAGCAAAGACCAAGCTACTAAAACCAGGATCTAAACACTACTGAGTTGAGCTACAGGGAAAAAAGTATCAAGGACATTTATATCATACGTCTAGGTATATCTGTTAGCCACTATCCTTGCTTTATGTCGTTCTAGGGCGCCATCAACATTATACTTGACTATAGAAACTCATCTATAGCCAACCACAACAGCCATAAAGCGCAAATAAACAAAACACCCATTTCCTCATGGCCTTTTTCCACTCTAGAGAAATTAAGGTATCCTACACTTTAGTAGGAATGGTAATACTTGACAAAAATAATTAAAAGACACATAATGAGAAATAGGATGATGGCTTCATAATTGTTTACCTTTTAAGAGGTAAATAGGAAGATCAAGGTCGCATAACTAGAGTTGCAAACCTGGAGGTTGATGGTGGGGGCAATGAAGGAGTGGGAACTGTTGATAGTTGTACTTGGTCCGTAACTATATATATATATATATATATATATATATATATATATATTATGTTAAAAAAAATACTTGAAACCAAAAGACCGTGGATCCCACATGGGCTCCATACATCATCATGAACTAAATAGAATAGACTCTCACTCTGTTGAGTACTTCGAGGAAATGAACATTGATTGTGCTTCCCTATCTCACACAATTGACATTCAAATGAAGTATTTGGAGGTAGGGTAGGAATGAATTACGTAGATTAACTATTGACAAATGTTCCAAGCATAGGTGTCATAAGGCAAGGATGAAACTTTCATTGCAACTAACTTTCTCTCTCGAACAATATCAAGGTAGTACAACCCATTGCTCTCATGCACCAAATGAACAATATCATAGGTGACATATGGCTAGGCGCATATGAGTCTATCACCCAAGAAAATGGAGATAGTACATGAAGTGCAAACATACCTGAGTTTGCAATTGTAGTACTAGTTATAGGAGGAGTAGGAGGTGCTTGAGATGTTGGAGTAGTGGTCATTATCAGTTAACCCAATCTCACTAACCACCTCTCCACCTTCTATAGATACATGAATTAATGTATATAGGCTTTACAAATTTATCCCAACACTTATCCAAGAAGTTAATAGACCTACAATAATGAACATACTCTCTATCTCCATAGCCTTTACATCTGTCACCACTATCACTATCACACCCCCCTCTTCCAATACCACCTGTTTGTCCTCTAGAAGATTCACATTGAGGTGTCGGAGAGGAGATATTAAGCTTACCATCCAAATATTTAGGACTTTTACCATTTCTCTCTACTCCATTAACACAAAGAACTCAATTATAAGCTTTCTCCAATGTATGATCTCCATCATTAGCCATAATTTGGCTTTGATTAGTATCATACTCTTGACCCCAATTCATCTAAAAATTTTGTAACCTGAATTTGATTTTTCTCCTTACTAAGCTCAAAAGCATTTGTAGTAAAAAGATTAAATGTATTCGCCTCTTGCCAAGCACCTTACATATCATTATCATTATCACCCCTTCACATACTAAAATACTTTGCACATAAATCATTGTAAAAATATGAAAAAGAAGAAGAAATAGAGGAGAAATGAGAAGAAAAGAGGGAAGAAAATAAGTTGAGAAGGCTGCATTGAAAAGAGCATCAGTCGTCAAGGTTTGGGAAATAACCCTAAAATCACTTATATCCATACTTAAAAAAGTGGTAAAAAAAATGTATGCCCCTCTACATATCAAGCCTTACATCTCCTTAATTACATCTCAAAATATAACAAAAATTTAACCATGTAATACTAGCATAAAGATAAGCTAATTTCTATCCTATGAGGGACATACAAGCATGGTAGATAACCAAAATACCCTTTTAAAGATATTTTAGTACTCGTCCTCAAGCTGGATGGTATATATCAAGGAGCTTTAGGTTGTTACAATAAGTCCTAAATTCTCTCTTGTCCAATGATTTAGTAAAGACATCACAAACTTAATCCACAAACTTGACATATGGAGTGACTTTAGGTCCACTCATTACAAAATTATAGACAAAATGGTAAACATCTTTTACATGTTTAGTACATTCAGGGAACACTGGGTTATTAGCGATGAATATTATAGCCTACTTCTCACAAAACATCTTCATAGCTTTTTTAATAGAAAACCCGACTCTTGTAACAGTGGCCTCACCTACAAAGTTTCACTAATCGTGTGGGTCATTGCTTGGTGCTCTACTTTTGCATAAGAGCAGGCCACAATATTTTATTTCTAGTTCTTCTTGCTAACTATGTTTACATCAGTAAAAGCATACAATACTTTGAGATAGATTTTCTATCCTTTTTAGACCCTGCATAGTCGAAATCATAATATCCTCCAATTTGCAAATGGTTATGTGGTGTGTTAAATAATTTTTTTTTCTAGTGCAACCTTCAAATATTGTAATATCTTGTGTGTAGCTTCAAAATATATTTATCTCATATTCTTCATAAACAGGTTGACTATACTCACTACAAATGATATATCAACTTGAATAATTGTAGCATAAATATGTTTACCTATTAACTTTTTTTAGATAGTATTGACTTTAAGCTTAGAACCATCATCTTCATGAAGACTGTGATTTACCTCATATGCGTCTTAATAGGCCTAGCTCCTAATAACATATATTCATGAAGTATATTAGTAACATATTAGCTCCCAATTGACTTTAAGCTAGGACCCTTTTATCATTAGAGCATGAAGTGTTCCATGTCTTGTTCACAACTAATGTTTTCACATTGATAGTGTACTCGGGTTTGAACATCATGTTCAGATATCTTGTTCCTCTGAATTACCATTAGAAAGAAACTAAACGGCATAGTAGATCAACAGTGCAAAGCTAGGTTCATGAGATTAAAAGGGTTCAACTTCTCTCAAATTGTTGCAGAAAAAAGCATTCAAATCACTATTAAAGGATGAGAAAGGTTTAGTTACCTTGTTGCTTTTGTATTTTTCAACGTTTTACTAATACCCATCTAAGCATGAACCTGGGCATGCATATTAAAGCAATTTGAGAAACTTCAAATAACCTGGGTATTTGCACCATCCGCTGGTCTGACATGGATATCATCCTGAATTTTACCTTAAGTCATGTTCGGGATTTGGTGTACTCTTTGGAGTCTTTGCTTGGCCATTGTTTTCATTGATGGATGACTCAGATTGTCCAAACTTCGTGTCAGCCAAGTAAAGAGAAATCGCTTAGCAAATCACTTCCAAACATAGTTATCTTCCTACAAGTATTTGATATTTTCAGGTTTTAAACTGCTTCTTAACAACTAATTAACTTGTTTTATAGGCCTAAGTGTCTCCTTTCCAACTCTTGTGGTCATTTTGGTCCTCCGTGCTGAGAAGTGAGGTGGAAGGGAAGAAACTACTCCGTAGATGAGAGACATCGCTGGAGTAAAAATAACAGGTACGAAAGAAGGTAGTTTCCTTGAACCTTGCCGCATAAGGCAAACTCTTGACGATGATCAAGTTTAGGTAGTTAAAAATTTTCTGAACAGCTAAAGAGTTTAGAAAACATAAAACTAGATTGCATCTTGTTCAATATACAGGTTGATTAAAGCAGGGGATTAGACCTATTTATTACATCGATAACAGTAAAGCCAAAAGGCAAAAGAAGTGAGAAAAACCTCAGTTTAAGGCAGTTTACAGGAATATATTCGCAAGGAAAGCAAAGCAAAGCAAGGAATCAGAAGCTATTAGATTGAAGTATCTCCGAGTCAACTTGTCTGTAAACTCTGGAGAGATCTTCTCCTCTCTTAGTACGATATGTACTGTGATTGCATGGCTGTTGCCGCACCTGTAAGACTTCCATCTTCACTCCAGTTTCAGATAAGAGGCCCCATAGATGGTGGCACTTAAAAGTCACCTAAGATTTTGGGTTTTGTCTCTGGCTCACTGTCTAAGTCTGAGTCAAGCAGATGTTAGGTAAACGGAACGATAGTTTCGACTCTTAGTACATTAGTTTGGGTTTTTTTTTTCTAGAAAAATCAGTGATTTGGTTGAACAAATTAAGGTTTTCCGACTTGGAGTAGTAGAGATCCACTCAAATAGATGAAAATCTGAGTCAGATCAACTGAGTCGCATCAAGACGTGAGATTTAGCTGCAAACAGAAGAGTCGGTCAATCCTTTTTAGCAGATAGAAACCGCGTACATTTGTTGTTCGGATTATGGTCCGGACTCAGGTACGAGGGAGGACCCTGTCGACTTCGGTTGGGAACCTTTTGCCCTAATCCATCAGAAATTCCGAATTTTGACCGGTTTCTGTGCCCAACCACCTTTTTGGCCCCCAAAGGGTACGGTACACTTCGTTACATGCACCTTACTAACGTGCGCCGGTGATTTCTCCAAACTGGGATGCGTGTCACTTCCACCATTTGTGGGCTAGTTGCATCCAACCATCCATTCTCTCAATCGAGGGTGAGTTTTTGTTTGACACGTCTCACATGTTGGACAAGATGCACTTCATATCTCCCCTAATATTTAGAATTATGTAAATATCATGTTACATATAAAATTATTTAAATATTTAATTTTTTGCGTTCCATTAAAACTGCTCTACTGAATGCGCTCCTTGCCCGAGCCGGCGTACATTAGCTATCTCCTCTCGCTGTTCTGACTGTTCGCTGGTCGTTTTTTCTTCTCAAGGTCATCTTTCTCGTGTCATGTCATCGTTTCGAGTAAGAGATACGAAACTGGGATTACTCCGCTTTTGCTGCGGACGGAAAGAACTTTGCGTGACTTATCTTCTTCTTCCCTTTTTAATTCTCTCTCTTTTTCGAGTCCTTCGTTATCACGTATGCTCTCCTGTCCTTTGAAACCTAACGAGAACAGGAAGGAAACGAAACAACTTCCATGCCCGCGAACATATGAAATACTAGTCGCCTCCTTTCGTTCTCTCCGTTAGGATTAGATCTTTGCAAGATTCTGTCATATTGGTTGTAATCCAACCATCAGAGAATCAACCGGCGGTGATCATCTCGTTCAGCTGAAAGATTACTCTATTCCAGCTGATCGTCGTTGATTACATCGTTCTGATCAGGTCCGGAGTAATTTCCATGGGAAGAGTACTTCTGTTTAATTGTCTGCCGACGGTCAAGTTCAGGGGCAGTAGACATCCGCCTTATTCTGCAACTTACTCTGAACACGCTCGCGGGTTCTGCTATTCTCTTTCCAAGGACCTGGAGATTCTCGGAAAGTCGCTCATCAATAGTTCCGTCTCCCTCAAATGGGCGGCAGAAGCTATAAATCTTCTGAAGAGAATGCAAGTTGAATTTTTCGCCTTGATTGAGAAACTGAAGCTACCCATCTCGTTGGAAGGAGAACAATGGCTGGACCATTACATGAAGGAAACCGTAGCCTTACTAGATTTCTGCAACCTGGTAAAAACTGCAATTTCTACGGTCGAGAGGCACTGTATGGTGGTTGAATTCATGGCTAGAAGGATCAGTGACGACCCGTCGAGTGCAACAAACAAGGCTGAAATCAAAAGACTAGGAGAGTGCGGCGATCTCGACCTCACTGGTGGGATTGATCAGAAGTTGCAAGACATTAGATTAGTTACTGTAAACCCCAGTGGCATTAAATTCAAGAAGGGCATGAATCCTGTTCTTTACGTCGTTAAAATCACCAGTATTATTGTATCCTTACTTGTCGTCTCCGCTGTGGTAGCTCCCGTCTCAATTGACATAGATGGAGAGCTCGGACCCGAGTTTCGACAAATAGATGCCTTCGTTCCGTCGCTTAGGAAGTTGGTGTATGCATTCCGAGAGAGGATTAGAAAACCAGAAGGGGATTCAGGCGTCATTAATGTAATGGAGCTTGAGATGGTGCAGAGAGCCATTGAGGACGTGAAGGCTCAAGCGGGAGAAGATAGAGAGAAGGTTTTGAGGAGTGTTGAGTTGTTGAAGAAGAAATGCGTTGAGCTGGAAGAAGGCCTTGAGAATTTTAGTTCTGCAGTTGACGAGGTATTTGAAGAGGGAATCAAAGGGAGGAAGAAGATGATGGACATGTTCAGTGCTAGTTTTGTTAAGTTATAGATCTAGTACTCTTTTTATGTTCTTGTGTAACATTTTATATAAGCCTTTCGGTTTTGCGTTAATATGTTAATTAATTTATGATTGTGATAATGAAATTGGATATATAGAATAAGTGTGTAGTATTACAATCTAAGAAGAAGGCAATGAGAGAGGGTGTTAAGAAATTAGGGTTAATGTCACAAATCCCAAAACTAATTAATAATCTTGTTTTTTACCAACTTAAAATAGTTTTGGATTAGGGTGTTCTTTCTTAGATTTTGTATAAATACAATTGATTTTTATATTTTATTTTTTAAGTTTATAAATGTGTAATTATTATTATTATCTATTCTTTCATATTATAAATAAATAAATAAATAATATATATAGTTTACATTCCTTAGATAGATATATAGTCAGAGCTTAATGTAGGAAAAGTGGAAAACCGAGAAAAGTTACTTGAAAGAAATGGACATGGAGGCACTGAAAGAAGCACTGGAAAGTGCAGGGAAGTCCCTCCCATCGTCAGTCGACTCCCTTCCCCCAGGATTCTACAACTCACTAATCCTCTATGGCCTCTCAATTGATCTCATCGAACCTGGTCGAGTTCTCTGCTCTTTCAAAGTCCCTGCTCGTTTACTGGTACCGGAATTTTACAAGATTGATTCATAGGATTCGAGAAAGTTTCGGAATTTGTTCAATAATTGTCTTAAGTTTCTTGTGGGCTTCAGAGGTTTTCTGTTGTTGTTATGCTTGTGCAGAATAATGAGAATTCTCTTCACGGCGGAGCCACGTTTTCTTTGGTTGACCTCGTTGGCTCGGCGGCGATTTTTGCTGCTGGCTCTCCGTCCGTCAAGGGTTCTTTGGAGATTAACGTTTCTTACTTGGATGCCGCTTATCTCGATGTACGGGTGGAATTTTTTGCTATTCACGATCTCCGTTGAGTTCAATATTGTTGATCTGTTCGTTTTGTGGAGTGGATTTTTGTATGTGGCTATCAGTGATCTTATTTTTTGTGTTTGCTGCTTCATCTTATAACTCAATTCTGTCGGACCTGCTTGCTGTTTTGGTCCTTTGGTCCTTGATACCAATTTCACTTCTTGATGCGGGTATATATTTTTATGTTTTTTTTCTTTAGATTGAAATTACTTTTGTTTTCTCGTCCGTATTTTGTCTTCTTATAGAATTTCTTTGTCGATTCATTATTTTTATCTTGTCCTATATGTAAACCTTTGGGTTGGAAAGTAAGCGAGAAGGTGGTCTTCAATTCATTAGTGTACTATGATCAGTATTTTTTCTGAAGAAATTGTAACTTTGAAGGAAAGAAAGAACTATAACTGTGACCTGGATGATTGAATTTGGCCACGATATCTTGTTCGATGGAGTGATTTGATTGCATCAGCTTTCCTCTTTTCAGGATTACTTAGCACAGCCTGATTTCATATATGATTCTGTAGTTTATACTGCCTCTACTTTAATTTGTCCGATGTTGATTGTTTCTTATATGTGTTTGACACGATTGATGCAATTCAAGTTTATGCAAGTGGTGTATTCTGGGTAATTTCAGTTCTTAATGTTGTTCGTTAACTAAGTAGGTTATGTATACTGGAGATCATTTCTATGCCTCCAATTTGAAAGGGAAGTACCGAATTTTGTTATTGATTTGGATCTTTTCACCATGCTCTCCACTTAACTTTCTTAAGCTCTTGAAGTTTTAGTCCTTTATATCTTGGAGAGGTCATTTCAATCCTTGAGAACAATATGCTTTGTCTTTATTGGCTACTCTCTTTAGCTGTTTTTTGTGTAGAGACTAAACTGTCATGGCAAAATTTCCAGATGAAGTTTTATTAAGGGTTATGGTACTTGATGTGGTTTATTTGGCAGTTTATTTATGGAGCTGTAATGGTTTAGCCTGTTTTTGTGTTGATCTCCATGGTTTGATGTTGAGAAACAAATTTGGATCTGTGCCTAGTGGTTAGAAATGTCTGATAGTCTAGTTTCAATCAAATTTCATGTTTCTAAACTATAAAACCAGAAATTTGTTTTTGTATCCCTCTTTATGCTTTTTTTTCTGTTCAGGAAGAGGTTGAGATTGATGCCAAGGTCCTGAGGATGGGAAAGACTATTGCAGTAGTTAATGTTGAGCTGAGAAAGAAGAAGACAGGGAAGATAATCGCTCAAGGTCGTCATACCATGTCCTTGCCTTTCTCTAGTAAGTTGTGAAGTAGTCTCATATTACTTCTGTGGCTTGTCATAAGGCTGCCTAGCAGTACGCTTTCACAAGATTCTCTGCTGTGGAATCAATATGTAGATGGTGCTCTCTGCAACCTCTTAGGAGGCTGGAACATATCTTAGCAAAAACTTTTATTGTATTATGAATGCTCATACTATTACCATGATTTGTAGCTCTTTCATTCACATTTGTATAGTAAAGGTGGATTAATTATTAAGAGCTTGGAGGCTCTTACCCACAAACAACTTGCTGGAGGAAATGGACTCTACTCAATTGTCGTGCAAGGAGTGTCATCTTTGGAAGCTCAAGGCTGAGGATGCTTTAATGGAAAATGCTAAAAAATAAAAAAGGTGAAAATGGAATAGAAAATGGCGGAAAAGTGGCTTTACAGTTGAACACAAGTTTCTTTAGAAAAATGGGTCTACACTGTCTCATGCATGAAGTATCAGCCTGCAAGAGCCCAAGGTTGACAAGGCTTTAATGGAAAAGAACTGGTTGATTGAATCTGGTTCAATTGGATTATGTCATTGACTTAATATATAATAAAAGAAACCCTTCTTTTTAATAAACTTCAATTGACCAATCTGATTTATTAATCATGAAACAGTTGACCTAGGGCAATTAGTCAGGTTGCTTTGTCACTAAGAGCAGTACCTTGACGACTCTTCCCTCTGCCATTGACAGAGGGAAGTGGAAGCCGCTTCCTTCACGCCAGAAGAAGTGGGGAGGATGCACTAAAGACACGTTCATTATTTATCATGGTTCTACATATGTGACACGAGTCATGACTTTTAGCCTTATGAATTGATATGCTAAATTTGATCGTATTAATTGTATCATAGAAGCAATTAGAAAACAGTTCCATATTCAATGGGGAAACAGGAGCAAGAGCCAGGACAATCCTCTTCAATCCACGATGAATCTGATACGTTGACATTGATGACTTCCATTATATTTGATCGGACAGAGAATTAGCCAGCGTCCAAATTCTAAGCAGTTTTATTTGATATTCAATTGGTTGTGCTAAAACCGCCAGATCGGGGTGAAGTGGGCTTTTGCTGATGCGGTTAGTGTTTCCCACGGTCATGGCCTCGTGGGCACGGCGGAAGCAGCAGAAGAACGGGAGTTGTAGGCGTCAAAGTCACGCGCGCAGAGG
Source organism: Aristolochia californica (assembly GCF_029961685.1). Classification (NCBI taxonomy): domain Eukaryota; kingdom Viridiplantae; phylum Streptophyta; class Magnoliopsida; order Piperales; family Aristolochiaceae; genus Aristolochia; species Aristolochia californica. The sequence continues at coordinate 48,627,434 of NW_027181881.1, read as the reverse complement.
GACACTTCCCACTTGTGAACGTCGTCTGCAGCTTGTTAAGCGTTTCCCACATTGGCGTCTGAGAAGTTTTGAAACGAAACCAAGAGACGACAGAGATGCCGCAACCGAGCAAAGAGCCGTGCAAGAAAGAAGCCTGCGATATTCAGGCTTGCCTCACCAAAAACAATTTTAACCCCCAAAGGTACGCTACGATGTCTGGTCCAGTCACCCAGATGATAAACTGTTGGTTTCTCCTTTCCCCCGCTAATTACTTGTTAAATAAAAGTAGCTTACGAAATTTACATTTGTGTGTGCTCTTCATTTACTCTCTCGCGATTTTCGTTTTCTTTCTAGGTCATGCTGTTGTCCAATCTCTTCGTAAACAAGAGGTTTTCAAATTTTATTGTGCTTAATGTGCTCGTTTAGATTAAAGATTTAGTACGTGTCTGGTTGGGTATATCAGTTGTCTAATTTTTCACCGGTACTTGTTGGAGCCCCAGAACTCGGTGAATTAGTCGAAAGTACGAGTTAATCTGTATTGAATGCGAGTGCAGGAGATGGACAAGACTCTCTGTTGTTTAATCGGATGAAGACGATCTCGTCTTTTGTCTTTCAAGGTTATGATTGTTTCATTCTATAATCCTAGTACTCAATCTTACTCTGTCAAAAGAATGATAAAGAGGATTCTCATGATTTTGTTACAGAATTTAAATTCTTGATACGTTTCTTCCACTCAGAAGATCGCCAGTGTTTTCTTTGACATCACTTTTTTTAGCCCACATGAAACTATTGGAGGCTCACTCTATTCTTTAATAAAAAGGTGACAAAAGTTGTTCATGGTCTTGGTTACTCAGGCAAGCACCGTATAGAAACCGTTGCTCTTTCCTCTCAATGTTACTTGAGAAAACAGAACATTACCTAATATTGATTGGAATACTCATATGAATGACTTATTTGATTCTTCTTACGATTTTCCTAGTCTTGTCATTGCTCACCAAGGACTATAGTTTGTTGAGATTGATGTGAATACTTGTTTACTCTGTTGTAGCCAGAGTTATGAAGAACTTTTTCTGATTTGGTCAAAATTCGACATATCTCCTGCATGTTCTTTCAAACTTTCCTTACGAAAAGTGATTCGCCAGAGTTGCGTGACCCCAAAAACTTGAAAAGATCTCTGTGTAGTTCATGTAAAATGAAAGGTTCTTCATGTCACTTTTAAGTCTCTACTCTCTGTAGGCAGTCTCTTTTGTCCATTGTTTAAGAGAAATCCATCCAATCCTCTACCTAGATTGTGGTAGTAGGCTCATATCTCTCAGAACCACAAGGCATTTGTTTAGCATTTCAAAGACCACAGGGCTGATGTTAGGAATTTCTCACATGCAGGTTATACTCTTATAACATAACCATTTCATCGTAAAAAATTCCCGGTGGAAAGGAGTGGGTCACATAATCTGTCATTTTAAATTTGTATAAATGTGAATCTATCATATATATTGTAATATGATTATTGTGCTTATGAGAATGCATTCCATTGTAGAAGTTTCTATTTATAAGCAGGTGCCTTACAAAGTAGAGGAATAGATTCCATATAGACGTTGAATTCTGTTACAGGTATTGAAATGATAAATTAAAAAAATACTTAAAACATACAAATCATGAAGTAGCAAGCTGTTTATTACTTCACCCCTGAAGGTATCTTTGCCAATTCTGTGAGATGTTCTTAGAATGTATGCATTAAAATCTGCATTTTACTGTCGTTGAAATACTCAGCCCCTTCCTCACTGCATTTTTTTACTTTTTGTATATTTGGGTGCATGATCTCTGTTAAGCTTTGTATTGAGTGAATTGGCAAAGGAGCCTTTTGAGACTTCTTCACAAATATCTGCCATAAAAGTCATGTTTGTGTGCCTGAGACTTCACTTATGAACTTGAAGTGTACTGTAAGTGATGACATATGACTCAATTCACAAATTTGGGGTTTAATAATCGTTGCAGGTGCCTGAAAGTCATTGAACTGCTGCAGTCCTGCTGTGAGAAATGTCAGTACAACTCTACTCATTGTGCATCTTTATCAGGACTTCTTAAAACACGCTCGAAGAAAGAAAAGGTGGAAGCATAGTCTGGAAACATGGTGTGCATCATGCATCTCTGCTTTGCTAGTTTTGAGTAGCTGAATCTGCTGATGTGTTGTAAATAATCATTTTTTTTACTAACTTGACAAAGCTCAATAACGCTAATTGCTGAGATTTATATTATCTTGTCTGCATTTGTGATGCTAATAAATCATTTGGTATTCTTTCAAGTGAAATTTCAATGTCCTGGGGTGGAGTTCAGCTGATGGCTCCCCACCTGTTTGATGTGGTGTAGAAGTTCTATGACTGCGAAGTGAACTATGTTTTTCCAATTTACGTACAATCCAAGTTCATTCCCTACAACAGGTATTCCGGTGAAATACAACTCTTCATTCTCCGCCTGAATTGTTCAACGATTAATGCCTTCCACACAATATAGTGTTAACACTGAATTCACTCTAGTTTCCTAGTTCTCTAACGAGAATCTGAATCGAACTCTTCAGAAAATCTACGGACAGCCCATCTTGCAACTAGCACTTCCGATCTTTGAGTGGAAGATTGTATTATTCTGGAGCCTCCGGTTGGATAAAGTAATCAACAAGCCCTCTACTTTTATAGGAAGAGGATCAGGAGAGCAGTCTTAGGCAGTTCATCAGGATATCGGTGTGTTCAGGTTTCCCAACAGACACCCGAACATAACCTTTTAATTCTTTGTTGTTGTAGTGCCGAATCATCACTCCCATTTGAGCAAGGTCCTCCTGCAAAGAAAAATGAATTTGTCAATTCCAGCCATATGCACTCAGGCCAGGCTCAATAAACAGGGTTCATCGTTCAGCATCAGTACGTATGTGATTTATAACTCCCTAAAAGCCATATATTTTAATTATTTACTTTTTGCATATATGTTAGAATGTGCACAATGAGTAGAAATATGGGAAGAAGCTGTAACAATAGCAAGGGTGTTCTAGCAGTTATACTGTTGTTAGTTAAAGAAAGACACTTTGAATATTTGAAGAATAGCCGTGAAGAACTTGATCATATCGTATGGTCAATGGTTCAAAAAGTAGAGCTTTTTCTGAATGGTATTGATGGCAAGCTTTGCAAGTTTCCGCACCATGCCCGCACCATGCCAGCACTTACACCCCGCACATGAACAAACAATAATAACGAGGTCCACCCCTGATGAATGTTGCACTTAAGAGGAGATTCCTCCACTGGGCTACTGAAGATAAATTGTGGTACCTGCGGCTAGATGGGAATCAGTTTGTAAAAGAAGATCAGATAGGAGGTTTGGTTTGAAAAAGCTAAAGCTAATGAACACAGCAATCCTTGCAAAACGGTTGTGGCACTTCGTCATATCAAAGGACACTGGAGAAAAGTCCTGAATGGGAAACATGGGTGGGTTCGATCTGCAGTGCAGGGTTCCAAACAACACTCCATGAAGGGCATCTAGCATATGGAAAGAAATCTGTAAAAGCAAGGGGAGAGTTCTCCAAACAATTCATGCACCAATGTCAGGCAGGGTTCTCTGTCCAATTGTGGACTGACCAATGGCTGGGCCTATCCCGCCTGAGCACCCAATTCCCAAGATATTCCATCAATCTAGTCCAAGACGTATCAGGCTCAATTCAGTAATGCAGAATCTTTAGGGGGAGAACTTATGATTTTTTTTTGAGAGAATGGGAAAACTTATGATTGGAACTTTAGTTTCAAATGCCCTTCAATGATGCTGAAGCAGTGGAAATCTCTGAGCTCCTACTACTGCTGGGAGCCGTCTAGATTAAGCCAGAACAATATATGGAGCCTTGACTCCTTGGGTCTTTACAACGGCTTCCCTATGCTCAAATCTATTGGAACCATAGCTGAACCTCAGGCCAAATTGGCTGGAGACTGATGGGCCCCTTAGGGTACTTCACTTCATCTAATGCCAAGCACACAAGATGATCCTAACGTGTGCTAAGCTCCAAAAGAGGGATGTCCTGTAGTGAAATCTCTTTGTAAGCTCAGTGATGCTGCAGAAGAACCAGGGGACCTTTTGTTCTCCATTCAGCCACAAGGTCCAGGGGCTGTCCTAAGTAGTTTGGCATCCAGACGGCTATGCCTCTCTCCTATACTCAGAATTCCTCTCTCAATCTCACTCTTGGGGCCTTCTTGCACTAGTTAAAATACTCTGGAAAGTAGCTATGCGAGCTGTTCTTTGGGGACTATGGTAGGAAAGAAGCATCCGCACATTTACCGTGCATCTTTCTTCAGTAGGCAGCATCATGGAAAAGATTACTCATCTAACCCTTACCTCGGGTAGCACCAAAAAACGGTTTTCCTCCTCTCCCTAGCTCCATTACCAAGAGGCATTGGATGATTGTAGAATCATTCTCAGCCCCCTTTCATTGCATACCTGCAAGCTGGTTCCATTTATTGGCCACTTAAAATTGAACTTCAATGGAAGCTCCATGGGCAATCCTTGCCTGGCCAGTGTGCGAGGGGCTATAGAAACCACAACGGCAGCAGCATCCTCTGTGTTTATTCAGGCTCTACTGGATCATGTAACTCAAATGAAGCTGAAACCTGTGCCAACTTCAAGGTAGAAACTTCACCACAGGTCATTCACCTCCCCTCTCATACTGGAAGGGGGCTCACCAAGTGTTCTACGTCATGCATTGAAATCTTTGATTTTCATATGCTCACTTATGTCTCATTGCAGAAAATTCCTCGGTCTGCCAATGATGTAGCAGACTCTCTTGCCTAGGGAATCTCCAGCCAATATCTTGTTGTTGGGAACTCCCTCCCTCTTGTAACATAAGGGTCTCCTTGCCCATCTTCAAGCAATAAAAGACACCTTTTCAAAAAACTTAAAATAAAAATAACAAGGTCTACCCCTTTCTTTTGGTGAACTGATTTAATTATTGATTCAAAAAAGGTAATGCAAGTGTCAGTAAATTCCTCAGCTCAATACCACTTGCAAATTAAATCCCTCAAAATACACATTTTTTTTTTAAAATGATGAGATTTATTAAGAAACAATTAATTGAGGAGCATTCCCTCAAAATACACAATTGAAATGACCAGACTGATCATTTTTCCACAGCAAAGAATGCAGGACAAAGATTGTGAATATATGAGGTTGAACTAAAATGGAAAAAATATTGCTAATTTCACTGGATCTTTATCTTTTAAAACATGTCATTTTTTGAGGAAAATCTTGGTACCTTCAGTTTTTTTGCATCCTTTCCAGATGTAACCTCACAAAGTATGAAATTGGAATAGCTGGGATATGGCTTCAAAAAAGTGACCTCCTTTAGGAGGTTCAAGAGTCTTTCTCTTTCTTGTACCAATGAATTTTTCACCATCTGATTAGAATAGGCACATGTCAAAGAAATTGTTAGAAAAAAATTCATCACATTTGAGCAAGTTACCTACAATAGGGAAAAAGATGTCGTCTAAGTAGCCTAGATGATTGCTAGAAAGAAAGGAAAAAAAATGATGATGACGGAAATTGAAAGGAAAAATAGAATTCAGTAACATTCAAATAAATGGAAATTCAGTGATTTGTCAGCTTGCTCATAAATTGCCTATTTGTTGAATGACAAGTAGGTAAAAGTAGGTAAAAGTAGAGTGGCCACGTTTGACAGCAGTTTTTAAGAGAATAAGCATCTAAGAACATAAAGTAATCATTATCCTCTAGAATCAATCAACAATTTTCTTTTTTTGTTGAACTACAGCAGTAATCGTATCTTTTGCAATGGATATAAACTGCCAAATCAGTTTTGAACTAAAATATATCAAAAGCAGGTACAACTGAATAGCCTATGCCTAAGCAGTTTAACCAAAACTAAATAAACCATAAAAAAAACCTCTAAATAGGTGGGGTTCCGCAATGCTGCACAAGCAGAAATTTCAGCAGCAACAGAGACATTATATGGTTGCTTCGCTCGCCAAAGGTATTCAATCATGCTCAGCGGAAATGCTCCATATCCAACACGAAGACCAGCTAAACCTGATTCCACACCAGAAGATGTTAAGCACTATTTCCTTTTTAAATAAAAATAAATAAATAAAGCTGCCTTTGTAGACATCTAGAAGTTTGAAATATAATGACAAACAGAAATTTCAGCTTTAGAAAATGTTTTTTTTGGCAGAGATAGATCAGAATGGAGGAAAGACATATATCAACAACATAGTTGAAACAAGGCTTTTGATAATTATGATTATTAGAGTTCGCAGAGATAGACATGCCGGAATATTTTGGACCACCATACTTCAGATTGTAATTAAAATACACCATTGAGTGTAAGCCCACATATGAGTACCTGCTCTAATGCCATGTGAAAATATCTACTTGTAAAGCCACAAAAGAGGGCCTACACCTAAACTGCCTACTCCTAAATTATCCACTTGTAGAGCCACAAAAGATGGTCTACACGTGAGGGGGAGTGTTAAGGAATAGTCCCACATGGATTAGTGAGTACAAAGATCATGAGTTTATTAGTTGGGAAAGAGGTTTCCTAAGTTGGCTAGTCATTTTGGGATAAGGCCTTGGACCCAATTTTAACAAAATCTCTTCTAACTCTAAATGGTAGTTGGCTGTATCTAGTGAGTATGACTTTGGACAGTAACCTCTATGAGGCAGCCACCAAATGAACAATCTGAACAACATTTTACAGGAAGATGCATACAAAGTTGCATTAACCCCCCAATGACAATGAAGCTTATAATACTTTCAAAATTCAATGATCAAAGAAACTTGCTCTTACCAGCTCTTTTGCTAAATGTTCGGAGGACAATTAAATTTTCGTGTTTCTTTACCCAAGCCATCCTGGAATCCATTCCAGAGAATTCAATATATGCTTCGTCCAACACAACCAATATGGGAAGATCAAGAATCTTCAAAAGAATCTCATCATTGATTACACTGCAGGATTGGGGGAAGAAGTAATGTCATTGTTTCGTCTATGTACAACAAAGAGCAGAAATTAATAATAAAATAGAGATTTCACCTTCCATCCGGATTGTTTGGAGAGGTCAAAAATATGCATTTGGGTTTTTCTCGTTCCACAACATCAACTATTTGAGGAACATCCAGGCTAAAATCAGATCGGCGAGGAACTGTTAAAATAGGTAGAAATTATAAATAATCTGGATTATTAGAAAAATGAAACCATGCAAGTCATCTTTGCATATGGCAGGTGATTCAAGAAAACAGTAATGTTAAGAAACAAAAAGTTCCACAAGAATCAAACTACAGTCATAGAAGACATGAAGCACCACTATGAATAAGCACCATTCAAACCACATCTGTAGGCCAATCAAGGACAAATGATCTATAAAAATGAAACCATACAAGTCATCTTTGCATATGGCAGGTGATTCAAGAAAACCGTAATGTTAAGAAACAAAAAGTTCCACAAGAATCAAACTACAGTCATAGAAGACATGAAGCACCACTATGAATAAGCACCATTCAAACCACATCTGTAGGCCAATCAATGACAAATGATCTATAAACAAAAAGAATATGTGTAAATTAAACCCACCATCTAGAAAAGCACAATATAGCATTTTAAAGCCTAGTTTATGCAACCTCTTGTTCTCTTCCATGTTAAATACCATTAGTGAAAGGTCAATATGTCTCTTTATCATATAAGCCTCTTCCCCCGCTAGCTTAATGTGAGATCATATATCTTATGTGAGACTCAAATAATGCATCTTACCTTAAAGGTACCATAGAACACATTTATGTGTTTATGTAAATCTGATGTGGAACCTATCCAATAAGTATCATATTATAAAGTACAGATCCAAATTTTAGAGTTTATCCAGAGGACAACATTTATCTGTATCCCTCATTACAGATGCATGAATCACGATAAACGCATATTTTTAATCTAGGAGCCATTAGATGGATTCCAAATAAAGACTATTACCTAGATGGGTTCCACATAAGGACTATTACCTACATTAAACTAGTAGGACCTTAAACCTGTATAATACAGGAAACAGAATGGCATTTGAAAATCACTACTAAAGGTATTTGTCCTTTTCTAAAGTAAAATAGAGGCGATGTGGTGGCAGACAGTCCTTTACAAAAATGTAATTACTTTTGGAAATGAAACACTGTTTCATACCCTTGATAACAAATGCTCCATTGACAGCAGCATCAAATTCATACATGGTAAATGTAGGAGGACAGTCCAAAATTTTGTCTCCAGGATCAAGTACACATCTATGGCAGGTCAATGTAGAATCCAAATTAATTCATTTAAGAAATTGTATAGTAAACCAAAATAAAGAAAAGACAACATAACCAGTTATGGACCTCATGATTAAATCAATTAGTTCATCTGCACCACACCCTGCAAGTATATACTCAGATTCAAGCCCCGAGTCATCAGCAAGTGCAGCTCGTAAAAGGCGGCTCTCAGGGTCAGGGTAGACATATGGGAATTTCATTGTTCCCAAAGCTTCAGCTACCTATAGACAATCTGAGAAGTGGATTTAGAACAAAATATAAAGACTATAAGAATATTTAATTTATATGCAATCTTGGAGAGTTTAGTCCAAAAGAAATATTACCAAAAGAACATGTAAAATTTCTGCAGAAAAGTTTGTAAAGCACTGGTCTCATTAGTTACAACAGTTTTGAAAAGTGGGAAAAAGTCCCACATTCAGAAGTTTTAAGAAAAGTGAATGGGTTAAAAAGTTGAGCAACAAGCCTCCTAAGTTGCTAATCATTTTAGGATGGAACCAGGCACAACCTAATAGTGGTATCAAAGCAGGTTGGGTGTGTGGGCCAAGGCTCAATTTGTGTTCCTCAAGTTATTTGAGTTGTGTGGGCTCCATGAGATGAGCGTCACAGGCCTATTATGTGTAAGCGTGGATGTGAGCAGGAGTTTGAAGTGGGAAAAAGTCCCATATTGAGAAGTAAAGAAGTCATAAGAAAAGAAAATGGGTTATAAGGTAGAGCAATAGGCCTCCTCAGTGGCTAGTCATTTTGGGATGGAACCAGGTTCAACCTAATAAGTTTGATGATCAGGGCATCTAACTATATACTGGTCCATTGTATTAATCAGAAGGTAGAATATGAGAAATCCTTCACTACATCCTATTCATTTTGAGACCCAAAATAATAAGTGAAAATTGTCAACATATATGCCACTTCTAAAATACATAATCTTAGTACAAGCCCTTATTTAATTTTTCAAATGCTATTAAATTTTAAAATAAGAAATAGCACCTTTTAGGATTTTTCTATTTAAAGTATAGGAAGAACTTGCCTCAGGAGGTGGACCATAAGGATTTTCATTGGCATCAAGTTTGATAATATCCTCAGGTTTCCTTCCAAGCCTGGTTGACAAAACCTGCATGCAATTGGATTACATAAATGACTCACACGCAAAGGAAGCAAACGACACACAGATAACCATTAGCAAGAAATGTGCATATGTCCTTCACAATTAGGCAGACATGTTACTTCATAATATCTGTCCCACACCATTCTTTATTAAAAAAAAAAAAAAACCCGCATCATTTAATGCAACCAGTGGTCTAAGAACAAATGGATGCATGACTGATTCCTTTTCATGACTCAAAGCATAAGATACAATCAACTAGGTTTTTCTACAAATAGCCAATAAAAATGGACATAAGGGTGGTTCACAGAGAAAGCAATCACTTAAAGAAAAAAGCAAATATGGTTCCAGGATGATCTCCATGTGGTGAAGTCCTTTTTGTGTTAGAGGTAATGAAGTAAAAAGCATGTGCCCATATTGATCTTCTAAACAAAATTGAAGATTGTGATTAGTTACATTTCAAGCCATCTCAATCAGTTGAATAATTCTAATGACATTTCACCAGTTGTGAACAAGCTTTTCCTTTATCCATGAGAAGTGGAATTGACTTTGCTAGGAAAGTGAATTCCAATGGAGCAAATTCCACCTCACATTCCTGTGCAATTAACCCCCTCTCCCTCATCCAGAGTAAATAATGGAACAAATCAAATCATTAGAAGAAAATAAATAAACTCATGTAGTAAATGAACCCCTTTCCCATTTCCGGCACACGTAAAGGGTTAGGAGCACTCAGTTAAAAAGATGTATTGGTGAACATCAGGGGTCAACTAAATAAGTGTCTACAAGCCCAAGCCATAGATCTGCAGAAACATAAGATTAGCTTGACATCCTAAAAGAAATATGATAGGAGGTACACAGTAAACGAGATTGGAAATTTTCACATCTCTAAGATTTATTACTAGTTTCAACGTGAGCTGAAAAGCATCATGTGATTCATTAGTGAACCCAATGCATACACGTTAAGGAAAAATAAAAACCTTCAACAGGGAAAGTATGAAGGACTCCAACAGATATTCAAGGAGCTCAATTCACAATTGGACAACAATGGCAAAAGAATAGTCAACCTCAGCATCTTAAAAACAATGCAGCTAGTCGTTTATACTATCTACCATTAGTTACTAAGAAACTATCGAGGGGATAACAGGGAAACAAGCTTTTACTGAAATAGCAAAAGTACAAGCCAGCACGACAGTCAATAAAACAGTTCATACCGGGTCTGCAGAAAAGTTAAAATATTGTCTGTGAGATTACCTCAAACGGTAAAATAGGTTGATATGGAGACAATCTTCTGAGATGATCACGGATGAATGAATCACCGGTGACCTGATTCCGACCCTCATTAACATTTTCCAAGGGAATGGTTGAAGCCATGTTATGGATAGAGAAATGGCGTTGTGCGGAAGAGTAACAAACGCTTTTCTGATTAGTGCGGAAAACTAAGCGGGAGCTGAAATGTGTCTCAGCGGCACACAGAGAAAAAGTATTACTTGCACCAACGAGACCCATCAAATTCTGCAATTAGGCACCAATCAAAAAGCAACCCATGAACAGTCACAACAGCATAAAATGAAACTTAAAGAGAGATGGAAAGAAAGGAAAAGGCAAAACAGAAACGAGGAGAAGATATTGGTTTTTCCTCTCCATATACCTCGAAGCTGAAATCGGAGCGGCTGATTTGAGCTGCAAGGAAGAGCAAGAGGAGGCGAGACGAACAGAAGCCAGCAAAACCCTAACGGTTAAAGTACGAAATCATAAACGGTCAAGTAGAGGGACGCACTGTGAGCTTTTCAGACACCCTCTTCTACAGTTCTACGGACGATGGTACAGATGGAGTGATACTGGGCATCCGCCACCGTTTACGAATGACCCACAATGTTCAAATTTCAAACTCATCTAAGGTTTTAGTTCTACGGAACTGACGATTGCAACCCGGATGACAGCATCTAACAGGCAATCTGAAGATTCTTCACTTCACGCGAGACCAAGGCGCATCGACAGTGTCAAATAAATGTTAAACAATTCCACAAACAGGGACAAAAGTTGTTAACTATAAATAAAATACAATGCTCGCATCTTATGCCAACAATTAATGGAGTAAAGATCACAGCATCTGGGAAGCAAAATCTCTTATGCAGATTCTACTGTATCTCATTTAATTTGGCCAGTGCTCTATTTCATTTACGGTGGGTAAAATGCGCTAAAACCCGTAGTCGGAGGGACAGTAAATTATAAATGTAATTCATTTTCCCCTAGGTATAACCGGTGGGAAAGTGAATTCAAAGGAGTCAGGTGCTCACTAACTCTCTTCCTCTCACCGTCCCCAACACCAACGACCTTCAGCGATTTCTTTTCCCTCTCTACAATCTCTCCGGCTCGATTAGAAAGAAACTAGGGTAAAATTTTCTTCCTGAAAATCAATGGTTATTCTTCTTATTATTTCTGAATTGTTGGTATACTTCTCATTTTAATTTTCGGCTTTATTTTCAGAATCGTTCCTATGCCTCTGCAACCTCTCTTACTCGATTCGACGGAAATTAGGGTTCGTTCTTCTTGGTTCAGAATCATTCTTCTTGATTTGGTTGCCTTGTGCACTGATTACCCCTCTACATTTTACATTGTACATACTAATACAAATAAGTAATTTATATTGTATTTTCCATATATGGAATAGATACTACATTTCAACTTAGATATATTAGATATCATGATTTTGAAAACAGCCTTGAAAATCAAAGCTAATGTAATTTCTAAGTAATTTAAAATATTTTGTTTTAAAATATTTGATTAATATGTAATTTAGAAAAATGTCCATTTTCTTCCCCATACGTGAGAAGAAACAAATAGAGGGAAAGGTCCTCCACTCCCTCCAACTGAGTAAGGAAGACCGCCCATTTAGACACCATTACCTAGCCAAATACAAATATTTAATTTCTGTCCATAGATTGTTATCTTAGAACTAAGGATGTAGCCTGTATGTGACTCACTGCGCCCATAACAGTGGATATTTGTTTTAAAATAGACAACACAGAATATCCCAACCACCAAGGAACATGTGGCAAAAATGGCACTCGTCATGGGTGATCACAGAGCCGGGGATTTAATGTTGACGGCTACTTTGTTTATTAACCCAGGGTTGGCCGGTTACCGTCTGGTGACATCGAATGTCTCTCTTAATAAACACCATTTAACTGCTAATTTGATGGGAAGAAAAACGCAGATGAGAAATAATCCAGAACTGGTAATCAAACCACTCAATCAAAATGAAAAAAAAAAAAAAATCCATTGGATCGTGAAACAGTTGAGAATTGACTCTAATAACTAACTAAATATCAAACTTTTTTTGTTATAATTTTGTTGAGCACAAGGAGAGAAACTTCTGCTACGGAAATAAAAAGAACAACGCTCTGGAAATCTGTCTGCAGCTTTTAGCTAGTGTCACTCCTTAATTATCGTTACAAGTACCCTTTTATTTGAAAGGAGTTTTTCTCACCCAGTCAAGACTTCTTTGGATGATCATACAAGAAATATTGGTGCTTACATAAGAGATTATTAGTGTTGATCTATGAAACCGAGTATGTTTCAGAAATCATCACTGTTCTTGGGATGTCTGAGGTTGGTCATGGAACTGACCGTGCAACTACTCAACCAAGCTGTTGCGATGATGTAAGAGAATGTATATCAAACAAACAAAAAACTGTAAGAGTTTCAGATCAACCACTCGATACCAAAATTACAAGAAATGGTGATCTTCTAACAAGATAAACAGACTCCTCAACAGACATCGAACCAGCCATCATGAATTTCATCTCTTATGTTGCGCATATACAAATCAACTTTTCTGTACTTACCAGGTGCTAAATTTTGATGATGGGATGTACCACAGGCGGATCACGAATCCATATACATATACGGTTATACCCTTTTTGGGTTGTGGGAGTTGTGGAGCAAGAAGAGCTTCTTCATGATTTTCAGAATCACTAGCAGGCTTGTTCTTCTGTGAGAGAAGACTCCATCGCTCTTGGACATCTTCAACCTCCGCAAGCAGTACAGATCGCTCATATTGGCCACAGCATCCGAGACCGGCACCGATCCAGATGGTGGATCCGAGGCGCTGGCAGTCGACCTTTGTCCATCCTTCTTATGACCCAAGTCATCATTCAGGTCCTCCCACAGCATGTCCATCCTCTCTTCCTCGTCAAGATAGTTCCCTCCTCCGTCATCATTGCGTGTACTGGTGGCAGTAGAAACTAGCACCCTGGCGCCTACTCCCTCGGTGAAGCTTCTTCTTCTAAGGGTCCCCTGTATTGAGCCGCGACCTTCTTCTTTTGTGTCAGAAGCAGCGGTGGCAGACAAAAACCAGAAAGGAGTGGAAGATGATGAAGAAGGGGAGGAGAAAGCGGAAGAGCGGAAATGGGGTGGAGAATTGATAACTGCTGTGACTGTGGGGAAGGTGAAATCCTCGGACACAGAGGGTTGCTCAATCATCTCTGATCGGCAAGAGTAGATTCTCGTCTCGGCCTAAGAGAAAAACAACTAAATAAGAGCTCCAATTCAACATCTTGGAGTTGGGAGTTGCTTGTCGGAAGTATAAATCAAATCGAATATGGTTGCAGAAGTGGGTCCCCAAATATGCGAAATCGTTGTCGTGGCAAATGGGCTACTCATCCACCGCCGGAATCACCGGGCCGAACTGTAGACTCACAAGTCTCTCTTCCACATTCGGACAGGGGCTACAACCCATAAGAGAGAGAAGAAGTGTGAAAACAATGAGGCAAACAGAGAATTAAACTCTCACAGCCACCCTGGCCAAAAGCAACGGCTATAAATGGCTGAAAGGAAGAGCAGAGGAAAATGGGGTTGGTGATGGGATGGTCTCTGCTCTACACCACGGTGGAGATAAGAAATTAGGTTCCCATCACTTTCTCGAAGATGAGCAGAACATCCTTACCGTTTTTTATGTCATTATTTGTCGGAATATCCAGCATAAGGGTCGTTGACTTCACTCCATAAATGAATAATAAATAGTTAAGCAAATGTCCCAACTTGCACTTGGGTCAAGGGATTAGATCATCAATATCAATTAAGAAGATGAGTTAATACATCTTCATTCAAAAAATAATAATAATAATTCAATAAAGAAGATGGAAGTGGAAGAGTAGAAAACAGGACAAGGGCTCCAGACATGAACAAGTGAAATAATTCCTTCGAGGAAATAAAATGCCACATTTGACACAATTAAGCACAATTAATACCTCAACTTTCATTTTTGCCAAATTAATCATTACTACATCTTACATGGGGTCTCCCCCTCATAAACGAATGAATGTGCTGTATTATATATGTAGTTCGAACAAACCCTAACAAAAGCTGACGACTGATTTGTCTGTTTGCACTTTCTTGCCAATTGGACCTCCCATGCAAAATGACCAATATTCCTGTATTCGTTCGATGCTGTAAAAGAGATGTAAAATGCTTCCTTCTCGGGACTGAAATCCCTGGCCTTTCCACCGCACAGGAAAGAAAGTGGTACCAAACACCCGAGTGTGGACTCAGGCCCTCGAAAGCCACAGTAGCAGCTGGAAAGGCAGAAACAGATGGCCATGACAACAAGCACTATGGTAAACGCAAGGATTCCGGACACCTTAGTGTTAAAGGGATGTCCTCTGAACCAAAGCCGTCCTCATCTGCATGCTTATATGATGAAATATTCCCTGAATACAGATCCCTTCCTCATTTAGTTCATAAATCATGATAACTGTCTTAGAGAAGACAGAAGAAGAAAAAAACGTAAAATCCACATCAACACATACCATCGCTCATGTCCTTTGTTTTGTGAAGAAGAAAAGTACCAGAGAGGATTGTTACGAATCCACACATCTCTGTGACAATTTGAGTAGGACTTTGCCTATCCCAGTCCTGATTATCCAGAATATACAATTATAGATAGAATTAATAGATGAAGCACAATAATATTCCTTATGAGAGGCTAAAAGCATCTCTCTTATCAACAATCCAAGCTTCACATTGTAATCAACTATCTAGTACAGACGACCAAGAAACATCTCAATCTTGGTGCTCATTTATGATTTCTTTTGGGTAAGCAGAAAAGTGTATCCGACCATTCCTGTTTAAATTGCAGATGGTTCACAAAGCAAAGCAAAATTTGAGCTTACCTTAAACATGATCACACTAGCCAATATGGTCAAGGAAGTGAACATCACATAGTATATAGGAGAGACGACTGCTGTGTTGAAAGTATCAAGGGCCTGCAATTAAGTTTAAAATATAAAAGTTAAATACACAGACACATATAACAAAATAACCAAAGAGATATATTAAACAATAACTGGAGCTTCGCTAATGTGCTTCAGTATGATCACAGAAACCTAATCATCCAAACGATGCTGCAAACAAATGAAAGCCAACTCACTTCATTGGACAACCTCGATTCTCACAAACAGGTGCCACAGGAGTTTTTGCTCAAGACTTTTTGCAGAACATCCAAAGCATATCACTCAACAAAGGTAATATTCATATGTATAAACATATTATACTGGAATTGCATCAGGAGGTCTAACCAGTACAAAAAGCTTATACAGAAAATATTTTCAACATTATTTGGTGAATATCACTAGGAACTTGCCACATGGTTTTGTTTGAAAGTAGTCTGAAGGGTAGTTTTGTCAAAATGATGAAATAAAGGGGATTAAGAGAGAAAAGTAGAGAAAGGGAAGAGAGAAGAGAAGAGAATAGACGGCTGCAAGAGAGCAAGAGAGGCTCTTGCGATTAGGGTTCAAGTCGACCCCTAATCCTTACAAAAACAAAGGTAAAAAGACAACTATATCCTCACTCACTTAAACCCTTACAACTCTTACGGTGCACCTCCTAATTACATGAAACTTGAACTACATAAATTCTGAAACATGCTGAAGAAGATAAGGCTATCTAGGAGGTGTAGACAGTGAAAATTTACCAAACTACCCTTCACACTACTTTCTAACACTCCCCCTCAAGTTGGAGCATATATATCCATAAGCTCTAGCATGGTACAAAAACTCCCAAATTCACGTTTTTCCAAGGCCTTGGTAAACATATCAGCAACTTGATCACCAAACCAAATATAGGGAGTGACTATTTCCTTCTTCATCACTGCATTTCATCAGAACCTGGCACAATATTCACAACAGGTCCAGTAGAGGATTCAACATTTTCATGGATGAGAATTTGACCAAGCCGGCTTCCGAAACTTACACCACTTGTCAGAGAAATGGTTTGATCGGCCTGAATGTATACACTTCATGTCAGACCTACTATCACCTCAGCCTCTACCTCTGCCCTTATTGGATCCACCCCATCCTTTGATTGATTCTGAGTTGCCCAAGATATGAAGGGCAGATATATCAACCTGCTTAATCTCTTTATGTCCTTTGGATATAATTTGCCTTTTCAGCTTGCATGACTCTATGAAAAGCAGCAGGTTAGTGATGGAATATCATCTGCCAATAACTATGCTCTAACAGCATGGAATTCTTGCCCCAAACCATCCAGTAATTTTGCTACGTGTAGCTGTCCCTGATGTCTTCTCAACTCCCTTTCATCAATAGTAAAGGAGTGGAAAGTACTTCTCTCCTGCAGGACACCAAGTAGCTCATTATAGTAACCTGTAACTGACCGATCAACCAACTTGAGACTGGACAATCTAGCATATAGCTCATACATAGGATAAATTGCTATCCTGAGCATACAACGCGTTTAGAGACAGCCACATCTCTTTGGCTGTTTCACAGTTCATAATTTGATTTCGTCATTTGGAATCAAAATTGTTGATTAGCCAGGTCATGACTTGACTATCATCTACTTCTCAGTCATCATCTAGGGAAACTGGTGAGCCATCCCTAATAAATTTTAACTTTCTTTTGGCCTTGAAGTAAATCTGACTGGATTTTGACCAACTGAGATAGTTCTTTTCATTCAACCTTTCAGAAATAATCAAGATTGAATCTTTTCCGTATGAAGTTCCATGTTCCCTAGAAGGGGTGATAACTTCACCGCAATCAACCATATATGCCAAGAATATCAACTATAAACAGCCACAAATTAGCACAAATCAATAGCCTGCGTAGGCACTATGGGCCCCATTTCTCAGACAAATTAGGGTTTGCGCAATTGGGATGTCAATCTGCCAAAAATCCACAAAACCCCAAATATTGATGGCAATACTTTAGAAATCCCACAAAAAAAATTCAAGACTAGGACTGATGTTAGCCAACCCAATGATGACGCAGGCAAGCTGAGCCCAACAATAGGCAGCACACCAAGTAGATGGGAGAGATCCCAAGAAAATAACCCCTTTAGGGCACTAATCACTCATCAGGCTGCTCTAGAAGCAGCATAGGCCATTAACCCTAGTGTTATGGCAGAGAAAGGTAGCAAAAAATCAATTTGTTATCAACCAATAGCAATCAAACCTTGATTTCTTCCTGGTCAGAGGTTGCTAGCTTCAATGGAGGAGCAAAGAAAGCTTCACTTGCTTGCAACCAGATCTTATTGCACTGATACCTCTGTTGGGCTTTGGGTTTAGCTCGGTTCCATCCCAAAATGACTAGTTATTTAGAAGGCTATGGATCAACCTTATAATCCATTAATTCTTCTTCTCATTTTTCAATGTAAGAGTTTTTTCCATTCAACACTCCCCATCATGTCCAGGCTTACACATAACGGACCTGAGACGTGGGCACAAACTCCGTAACAGGCACACAGACTACTACTTTATGGAGCCCACAACACAAACTCCTACCACATGGAGCCCACAACACAAACTCCTACCACATGGAGCCCACAACACACAAATAACTTGGGAAACACAAACTGGACCTTGGCCACACATACAACCTCCTTTGATACCACTGTCCTAATCGATGCACTAATACAACTTGCTCTAATACCATTGCAAACTTTGTTGGAGATGGATGTTTTAGTCGTAGATGCCACTGGAGAGAAACCGCTACAGGTGTATCCCATAAGACATGCTCGCGAGCGACCAGCATCAGCCCTCTCTCTCTTGTTGGATCCAGAATCTCGTCTACTGATCATGAGGTAAGTGTCTTGGACCATCCTATTACCCTCAAAAAAGGTGTTCATAAGTGCATTAGCCACCCGTTATCTAACTTTGTCTTGTTTGACTCTTAGTCTCACAAGTACAAAAAGTTTGCCTTGTCCTTGTCTTCGTGTGTTATTGTTGCTTTTATGTCGGAGACATTGATGCTAAAATGGATGCATTATGTGATAGAGGCACATTGGTTCTATGTGATTTGCATTTAGGTGCTTCCGTGGTTGGATGTCGTTGGGTTTACACGGTGAAATACCAGCAAACGGTTCAATTGAACATATAAGGCCAGGCTGGTAGCAAAAGGGTAAACGTAAACCTAGTGTTGATGTATTTGAGACTTTCTCACTTGTTGCTCATCTAACTTTGGTAAACATTCTTGTATCAATTGTTGTTAACTAAAGATGGCCATTGTTTCGGCTTGATATCAAAAATACCTTTTTGTATGGTGACCTAGATGAGGATGTGTGTACAGAGTAACCTCCCGGGTATGTTGCTCAAGGAAAAATTCGGAAGGTGTGTAGACTCAAAAAGGCAATCTATGGGCTTGAAAAAAATCCCTAGGCATGGTTTGAAAAATTCAGTTAGGTTCTTATGTCTTATGGATTCTCTCTAAGTCACTGTGACCATTCTTTGTTTGTTATGAAGAGATCATCTAAGTGTTGTTGTCCTACTAGTATATGTGGATGATATCATCCTATTTGGAAGTGATGCAAAGGGTATTGAAGAAGTGAAGTTACATCCCTCACATCATTTTTAGACTAAAGACTTGGGTTCCTTAAAGTATTTTTTTGGAATTGAAGTATCTAGAAGCAAGGCAAGACTTGTACTTACTCAAAGAAAATATGTCACTGATATGTTACAGGAAAATGGCCTATTAGGGGCAAATGGAAGTCGGTCATAATCTTTACAGTGAGGACAATAATGAACTCAAGGACAAGATTGTATATCGCTGATTAGTTGGGAAAGTAATCTATGTTACAGCTAACCATCCAGATATATCATTCTTAGTCAGTGTAGTCAGCCAAGTCATGGATCATCCACAAAAGGTACATCTAGAAGTTGCTCAAAGGATATTAAAATACCTGAAGGGCTCCCCATGAAAAGGGATGTTTTTTAAGCCTCATGATCACCTGAAGATAGAGGCATTCTCAGACGTAGACTATGTTGAGTCTAAACTAGACAAA
This sequence comes from Aristolochia californica, assembly GCF_029961685.1. Lineage (NCBI taxonomy): Eukaryota > Viridiplantae > Streptophyta > Magnoliopsida > Piperales > Aristolochiaceae > Aristolochia > Aristolochia californica. The sequence goes on along the minus strand of NW_027181881.1, from coordinate 48,607,744 downwards.
AAGTCAACTACTAGATTTTGTGTGTTCTTGGGTGGAAACTTGATAAGTTAGAGGAGCATCAAATAGAATATGGTGGCTTGTTCCAATGTCAAAGCTGATTACAGAGCTATGGCACATACTGTTAGTGAATTAATGTGGGTGAAATCAATTAGAATTAAACCTATAGAGCAATGGGTCCATGATCATGTACTGTGACAATAAAGTTGTCATTTTCATTGCTGAAAATCCAATTTTTTTTTTTAAAACTAAGCATATAGAAGTTGATTGTCACTTTGTCCAAGATGCGGTGATGAATAAGAAAGTACTCGCTCTCTATGTTCAATCTGGTGATCAAGTTGCTGATATGTTTACCATGGCATATGAAAACATGGATTTGGGCTTTTTGTAACAAACTGAACCTTATGGATATTTATGCTCCAACTTGAGGGGGGAGTGTTAGAAAGTAGTGTGAAGGGTAGTTTGGTAATTTCCCACTATATACACCTAGATATAGCCTTATCTTATTCAGCATGTTCGAGAACTTATGTAGTTCAAGTTTCATGTAATTAGGTGTAATGTAGGAATTATAAGGGTATAATTGTCTTTGTACCTTGGGTTTTTTAATTTAAGCCATATATAAGGATTAGGGGTCGACTTGAACACTAATCACAAGAGCCTCTCTTGCTCCCTTGCAGCTGTCTATTCTCTTCTCTCTTCCCTTTCTCTTCTTCTCTCTCTCAATCCCCTTTATTACATAATTTCACAGGTAAAATATACATACATAAATTTCTTGCAAACACATGTATATGTGAAATTTCTTCTTATTCAACAATATAGACCAACTAGGTCTTTATTAGCCACTATAGCCAAAATGTATTGGACTCCAGATATCTCGTACAAAAAGGGACTATGAATGATAGAAAGGAGAAATTCATCAACAGATGGATCAGAACAGTTAGTGAAGAATATAAAATGGTAATAAGCGCCTTTGTGGACATAGCTCCAGACCTTATGAACAGCCTACATTATCACCTCCTACTAGACAAATTTAAAAGAGCACAAGAAATCATTTCTGATTTACAAAAATAATGTCTGCTTTACAACCCACCAACATCCAAAAGCAAAAGTTCTGTAAAGTTCTCAGTAGCATCGCTCAAGAAAATGCAAATACTAAACAGCTATCTTTTACTTATAGTTTTTATCATTTTAAGCAAAAGATATAATAGAAATATTTCAAAAAAAAGATATAATAAAAAGCCACACCATCACTTCCTGTTTTGGCTTCAAAACTAAAAGAGTGACCTCTAAATCATAAAACATTACAAGTTGTGATTTTGTTGGAGACTAAGTACTTTTCATTAAACAAAGAAAGCAAATACAAGAGAGTAAACAAAGGGATGATAATTTACAAGTTACATGGCCATCCACAAAAGGATGTTGGTGGATGGCCCTAACTTGGCTGAACAACTCATTAGAGAATCAGCAGACATCAAAGAATACATCTTATAATGTGTTACTCATCATCATCACCTAAAAGGAAAAAAAACATAAAATGCTTCACTTTACCTTATTTAAATAGTTCATTTGAGTTATGACACATACAGCAACCACTATGGTGAAAGCCCAAGTCTGGGGATATATTAATTGATTCATTCCAGAAAATGTCAGCTTCAAGGCAATTCCAAGAGCTTTGACACTCATTACCTGTCAGAAAACAGAAGTTTTAAATAAGACGGTAATATATAAAAGTAGAATAACTATAAAGCCATTTGTATATCTCTAGAACAATTACATACCGATAAAGAACCAACAAGTGAACAAACCCCAATATACACCATTATATGTGTCTGCCCATACTGAGGAATAAAGTGGAATATAAGCACCATAGCTGCTGCTATAATTGATGCCGCATACAAAAGAAAAGCTGCAAAGAGATGTAAAACCAACTCTCGTTACATGAAATCCCCAATGAAAAGAAAAAGTGCATGAATCCCAGAGACAACCATGCATAAGTTGGTAAAAACTATAATGAATTTGCTCAAATACCTGGCTCTGTCGCGAGATCCCATACTTCCTTCACAGATTCAATCTCACGCTCCTGAGGTGCATGCAGAACTATGGTAGTCGATCCCACAACACAGAGAACACAACCAAGTATTCCAAATATATGTAATCTCTCTCGTAAAATAACATGTGCTAATGCAGCACTGCCATAAAAATACAGTAATTAATATTCCACAATCAGAGGAAGAAAAAAAAACTACCAAGGAGGCATTTTGTCTCATACCTGATAATTATGCTCAGTGCACCTAGTGGAGTGACAAGAATTGCTGGTGCAAATGCATAAGCTGCAAAATTAGCAATCTCCCCAACAATCACTGTTGGAGCAGTCATCTGCAAATCAGCATGTAGCTCATACAGTAGAACATTTTCACTTTCCAAAACAACTTATAAGGCATCTATTTGCCAATAGAATTAGATAAAGGAGTTGATTTCTCCTTTGAAACACAACTTGCGTCAGGCATTAGGTTACTTTCTTTCAACAAAAAAGATAGCAACCGATGCAGAAGACTACTTTTACTTCTCCAGTTTAGGGACATGACATATATATCTGTTTGAGACATGATCCATCCTAAACCCTAAACTTCTCCAGTTGAATTGCACAATAACATAAAGGACATGACATATATATATATCTGTTTGAGAAATGCTCCATCCCTCCCTCCCTCTATCTCTCTCTCTTAATGTCATGATACAATATTGTCAATTTTTAATAAAAAATTCAAATGACTGCCAACCACGAAATCATAGGAAAAAGAAAAAGTCTAGCACAAAGAGAAATAAAATTTGACTAAATTAGTACATTGAACTTCGATGGACTTGATTGGATATCACCCTTTCCCCAAAAAACATCTATGCATACGTATATATAACCAAAATTCAAAAGAACAAGGAAAAAGTCAGAAATTTTATTGATTTTACTTTCTATAATAAAAGCTAGTCCATTAGCTATTTCCACTTACATTTACACAAAAAGGGAGCCAACCAATATAATCTCCCCTCTTAGAAAGATATTTCTGATGTAATGAGCAAATGCCGAAAGAATATATGGATGAACATAGGTAGCTAACACACATTACAATTGTTTTAAATTTATTTAGCTACACATATTTCCTGCAGGAATACGATTTTACTTGATAAAAACTACATATAAAAAAACTGTTTTCTAGAGCTTTTTCATGTCAGCATATGGAAGATGCAAATTCAACAGAGCATATCCATAATAATCTCACATTTCTGAGAGAATCCATGTGGCATTGTTTGACGGTGTGTTTGAGAGAATGAGAGCAGCTTTTCTGAGAGAAAAAAGTTTTTGGTTGAGAAAGGAGAAAATCTAATGAATATACAGATGAGAGAACTATCTTCCTCATCGTGTTTATCTATTCATAGACAGAGAAAAATCTCTTCATGCGTTTTTTTTATAGATATATGGGGCTGGCAACAACACCCATTTTCCACCATTCCATTCTTAATTTCTTCAAATATGTATTTACATTTCAAGTCTATTTCACTACTCAATCGTGTCCTAGGTCACCTTTTCCCTCACACCTCCAGATCCCTCAACCTGCACAAGGTTTTACCAGCTTAATGGTGTCAATAGTCTTCATTTTACAAAACCACACCATCTTAAGGCTTGTCTAACTTCTCACCAAATGAAGCACCTCCTAAGGACTCTTTAGATCTTCTTGATTGATTTTTTTTTTTTTTGAAAGAAAGATCTTCTTGATTGATTTTTTTTTTTTTTGAAAGAAAGATCTTCTTGATTGATTGATCAATGAACTACTAAAAAACCTAGCTGCATTTATCCACAATGTCATTACACATATGAGTCCTTATTAATTTAAAAAATAATGAAAAGTCAGCATGATTTTCCCAATGCCGCAGCATAACCTTATGTTCAGATCTTGTTCATCACCATGCATTTTAATTTGTGTTTCTACAATAAGTGATTGTGCATAGAGACCTCTTATTCTATTTACAGTAATACTTTCCTTCATTGCAGTCAAGTCAACTCCAACAATATCTGAGATAATTCATTCACAGGCAGAAAAAGTTGCATTGAAATAATGCACCACTAACAGAAAATGCTCTTGCAGCGTAGGCTATGAAATTAAAAAATAAATAAAAGAATAAATAATCCGCAACACCACAAGCAGAAATTTTCAAAGAACTAAAAGTCTTAGACAAACTCTTCAAAAAGCATTCTCCAAAATAAAATAAAAAATCTTTATATAAGCAAAAGCAATATTCAAATATTTTTTTTATTTTTCTATTTAAAAAATATCTTCGAAAACGCTCTGCATCAATGGGTTCTTAATTTTGTCTAAACTGTCAACCTTCTATAGAAGTATCAGGCAATGAAGTCCTAAGTGGATTTTTTAATAACTCAATCTTAATCTCTTACACATCCCTTCTCCCAAAGTTCGAATATTGAGACCATCAATCAAGATCCAGAACCACTGAAGCACTTCTTTTAGACCAAGTAGATGTTTGACCTCTTTTTTACACCATCAAATGGTACATAAGTTGGATCATACCAAATCACTCCTTTTTAGACCAGGTTGATGTCCGACTCCTCTTTGACACCATCAAAGGACACATTTGTGGGATCATACTGTAATGTATATCATTCATTATGCATGGATTTTCCTATCTATTGGAACTTGAAAGCAAACCAAATGTAGCACTAGAGTCATTAAGGACGAACATGTGATTCTAGAAAAACAAGCTTGAGCAAATAGACACCCAAACCTATCTGACTATTTAGGGTTCTCATTTATCAAAATTGCTTTTTTTTTTAAAAAAAAGGGTCCATATTTGCATGACAGGGCCCATGAATTACAGCGCTCGTCCACTAAAGGCATAAAGATAACAAAAACAGAGAAAATATTATTTTTAGTTCATACTGAATATCACGTTATGCAATACATAGTAAAAAGAAATATAGCAGAAAAAGCCTAAATTGCAATCCATTTTACGTAAACAAAGGAAGACAGCTCACTTGTAATCATGCCTGCCCACCACAGTGGCTCATATAAATATGAATAACCTCCAACCCCTGCAAGAGCAACCAACCATTTATTTCAACTTCATCGCACAACAAAAGGAGACCCCAGAGCATCACAGCATTGTGCAGTGAAATCTGAAGGATTTTGCAAATGAATAGGAAATAAAAGATAAAGAAAAGAGATATGACATAAGACTGTCGTATATATAAGTAAGAAAGGAAAGAATAAAATTTAACTAACATGAACAATCAGATGCCTATTCTCTCAGTAAATGGAAAAAGGACAACACTAATCAGTATCAGAGGCATTGCCTTCTCAGTTTCCAAACAATGAGACATCGTCCAAAGTCCTATTTTGTCAAACAGATCCAAGAACTAGTCTTTCCCAGTTGATAGCTCTGCTCTTAAAATAAAAATCATCATAGGTCCAGTTCAGCCAAAATCAACATGAAAGCATGTCAATTGCACATAACTAACCAACCCAAAAAGTTTCTGCAAGATAAACCTGAGAACATATTCTGCAGAAAACATAACATGACACCCACTCAAAGTACTTAGGCAGCAGTATTAGAGCACCTTTCACACCAGTAATAAACCCAAGCAACAAATTCTGCACAGCACGGAAGACAAAACCCTGTTCAAACGGTCGGGCAGCTGTATTGCAGTGTAAGAACGCCAGTAATTATTTCATCCACCTAAGCTGGATTTCGGTTTCATACTTCCAGGTTGGAAGATAAATCAAATCAGTGGCGTAGAAACTCAGAAAAATTATATAATGGCAACATCTTCGCCCCCTACAACAGGAGACATGCCAATTCAAAGCAGAGAGAGGAAAAAAAAAGCATGAAAAACTTCAGTCGGCTAAATAATATTGTCCGCCCAAAAGAATAAAAAACGCCACTCAGTTCTCGATCAAAAAACACCAAATTGTGAAAAAAAAAAATGTATGAAAAAAAATCTCCCTACCCGCTCTTATTCCTGAAGCCCCAGCCTTCTTCAGCCCTTTCTTCTTCACTATAAAACTTGCACCGATGAAAATACTCGAGGAAAGCGCCAAAACTAAACCCTTAATATTGTCCGAAGACATGCCCTTGTAAGGGGCCCAACTTGCAGTAGCACTCTCTGTCGCCATTCCCAATTCCTGAACTGACTTCCCGTCACAAAATCCTCACGGTCCATTCTACATGATCCATGGCCGAGCCAGCTTCAAGAGTCAGTGGTCCGCCATTTCCATGGCAGACAGAGATCTCAGCGACGAAGCTATAGCGCGTGCTCTTCTGCAGATCCAAGGCAAAAGGCAGAGAAAAATATGAAGCCAACGAAGCGAAGCAATTGATGAAATCTGGATCGGGGATGTGTAGAACGAACGAAGCAAAGCAACTGTTTCGTACTCTGGTTTGTAAATTCTTTAAGGGGATTTTGGGCTTTGGTTACAATGCGCCCGAATGCGCAGCGCGCATCGCCGACCGCACTTTTACCGTTTTGTATTTCCGAGTCTGTATTTACGGCGGCATAACTCCTGGGGCTACAGTTTTGTATCCGGCGCTTAAGAAGTGAAAGTATAATTTCAATACGAAACGGCATGTTGTCCTCAAAATCCTATCTCAAAGTCTATCTCAGCCGTTCAATCAATGGTTATCTCGCACCAATTAACTTTTAACCTTCTGTTTTTGCGGTCTGGGCCATTTTTCTCCTGACTAATAAAGCGAAAAAAAAAAATGCGGATAAAATGTTGTTCTTTTTGGGGTCAAAATGAACCGCCTGCCCACCGTGCAAAATGTTGCGGGCCCATGATCAGATCATCAAACTAATTAGCATCTCTGGACCACAGTCTAGCTGCAATTGATAAAATAAGTAGTACTCGATTGAAGAGTGTAGATCAACAGTGTGATCCAACAGTGATGGTCACGGCAATAATGGAGTACACATTCGCATTGCACCTAATAAGTAATAATATTGGGTGTTAGATTAAGCATCACATCACAACACCGGCGTACCGGCACAGGCAGCAGGTGGACGGTGGACGCATCACCCAAAAAAGTAATTTACGTTCTCAGACAGAGTCTTTAAGGCATGATTTGACAAGTTTAGTGAGGTAGTGTACCATTGGAGACCGTTCATTATTTATCATGAAGAAAGAAATTAGAATTGGGATTGGGATTTTGATTGTATATGTGGATGATATAGTATTTATTTAAAAATGATAAGCAAGACATTAAATGTAGAATATAGGAATGAAGAATAATATTACCGTGATTGTTATTGATTGTGTATACACTATTTATAGAGTTACAACATAGATAATAAATAGTTACAACTCTACAATTTGAATTTGTTTCTAATTTATTTACTAGTTATCTTTATCTTTATCATTATCTTTATTATTATCTTTATCATTATCTTTATCTTTATGTTTATTTCTATCATTAAAGAGGTTTCAAACTAAAAATTTTAGGTTACTTAAATATTTTTCTTATGATCCAGGTAGCCATAAGTAAAGCAAGTGTTGTGTTGATGCAAAGAAAGTATATCACAAGTGTGTTGTAGGAATATGAGTTATTAGGGAAAAACCAGTAAAGATACCTATGGAGGTGAGTCATAATCTTCATGAAGATGGTGGTGTTGAATTCAAGGACAAGACCTTGTACTAAAGGCAAGTAGAAAAACTTACTTATGTTGCAGGTTGTTATAAGCAAGGTTAGTTAATTTCTAGTGTGTCCACGTAGAATTCATATGGAGGCAACTCAAGATACTTGAAGGAAGCACCAGAAAAAAAGGTTTATTCTATGAGTCATACAATCACTTGAAGATTAAACTGAAGTTGAATACAAAACAATGACAATAGTTTGAGTGTTCTCAATATAAAGACCATGATCATTCGTGACACAGTGATGAGTGGAGTACTAGCCACTCTGCATGTTCGATATACTGATCGACTCGGTCATATATTTATGAAAACCTTAAGTAAGTGAGAAATAAGGATTTTTTGTAATAAGTTAGAGTTTTTTAATATATATGCTCCAATTTGAAGGAGATTATTAAAATTCATGTAAGGTTAAGTTTTACCTTCTTACTATAAGCCTCTAGAAGCAACAATTAAGTTAGACAAAATAAGAGGCGAGTGGTCAAGACCAATTTAATGTTTTCCTATCGAATACAGTGGAAACTTATTTTTAAAGAGTAAGGAAAGCTAGACAAATTTTATTTACGCATACTGGAAAGACTGAATTGCCCTGCCTACCGATTTGCCCGTTCCCATTTTATTACTCGATTACGATAAATTGCACCTGCTGATAGTTTTCTGCCGCACTGTGCTGCCACTCGGACTGCGGACGCTCTTTCGTTCTCGCACTCTGTTTTTCCATTTACGGTAAGTGTTTAATACATTTTCGGTGTTCTAATCTCGTTTTTTGGAAACTTGAAAGTTGAATTTTGATCGGGTTGTGTTAATTTATATTTTGTTCAATATTTTATTCAAGTTTATGTCGCTCTGCCGTGATTCAATGATCTCAACTAAATCTGAATTAGGTCATTATTTGCTTGTGCGGAGAGACTCTGATGGTCGTTTAACTGTTCTGAATACTTGTTTTTTGGAATTGATGACATCGTCTGTTTCTGAGGTTTGGTAGTTACATAGGCTAGAGAACGCATGATGATCCAGGATAGAGATGTATTTGTGATTGTTTTTATCCCGTAAGAGTAACACTTTCAGTTGAAGGGAGGGACTAATTATTTCTAAGTGCAGTAATGCTTATTCGTTTTAGCCGTGGGTAGAAATTTTGCTGCTCAAGTATTGTAGGATTTCTGAGCATCATAAAAAGAATCTAATTTATTTCATCTAGAGATTCATTTGTTTCAAAGTTCATTTAATCTTGATGGATGCAGGCGGTCTACATAAGTGAATTCAACAAAATACTCGCATGGTCAAGGCCACAGTTTTTATTTTTATTTTTTTGTATTTTTCTTATGTCCTTCTCCCGGTATAAAACCAACTTCAGATTTCAGAACAAGGCACCACTGTTTTGTCGCAAGTTTTCCATACTCATGCCATCTGTTCAGTTCTTTACCATGGCTGATCATATCTCACCGTTTTGAAATTTATGAAAGACCCAAGCTTCTGTGCTAACAGTTGCCTGTTACCATTGCATTTGGTGTGGCTTCAGATCTTCTTATTCATAAAAACCTTATTTCTGGGGTGGTACTATTTCTTAGAGAAAAGACCCCATAAAATTTTCATAAGAGGAACCTTTCTTAACATCTTCCACTTGAGACTACACCGATGCAAATTAAAAGTGATATGCAAGAGAAAAGGGCCTTTTTTTTGTTATCTTTTCTGTTAGGTCTGTTGAGAAACCAACTTAAGAGGGAGAGTGAGGGTTAATAGGTTTGTTAACTTTGCTGCTAGTTTTTTACTTATTTTTAGTTTTACTCTTGGTTTTGAGTGTGTTCACAATCTTAATTGTAATTTAATGTGCAACATTAATATAACAATCAAATGTGTACGCACAAACATTCAAGTTCACAAAGAACATAAAAATAAAATCATAGTGGTTCACAATCCTATCTTGGATTGCTAGGCTACTCCCAAGGTGTTTTATACCTTGGAATTCTGTTAGTTTAGGGTTGTCACTTGACACTTATATCAGATATGCTTGTAAGGCCAACTATAATGCTTCTCATACAGGGACTAATGTCATTCAATTGTCTATAATAACCAATTTACAATGCACGTTCTCACTTAGATTTACAGCAGCATACTCGGCACACAACCCAGACTCACAAAAGGATTTTCCAACAGCTTAATAGGTCACATGAGCTTAGACCCATATAGGGATTTGCAATCACTCGCTAGGCACACCAGCCTAGACCCACGAATGAAATTTTCAGCACCCCCGCCTACACAAGGACTTGTGGAAGAAAGTAATAGTAAGGCCTTACAACCTTTCCTTTTTAGCCAAACGTAGCTTCACTCAATGAAATTCAGGTGAGGATGGTCTTTCTGACCAAGGCTTGACCCAATTTGCAAGGTTTACTTGCTTACTATGCAACTCAGGCAAATTTACAGTTTAGCACAAGCAAGTAGGTACACCAATCCTAAGTACCTGCTCAATGTAATCAGCAACTTAAATGCTCCTACATGACTGGATTTAACAATATAAGCTCAATATGAACATTGGATTGGTTTTTCAAATTAAAAGGAAACACACAAAACAACTTAATAAAATATTTTAAAGTACAGTTCACGAGTAATAATCTGAATTTTATGAATAATTTCAAAGTGAAATGACACTAGTTCTATGTATTTGACCAAGTATAATTAAAGATTTCGAAGTAAATGAGAGTAGATACTTTGAATTTTGAACTTCTTACATAAAATTAAAATACTAAGCAAAAGCCCTTCAAATTCGTATGTTAGAGATAATACTATGATTTCAGAGTATGAGATCAATGCCCCTAGCACAAAGGATGCTAAGTAAACATGAATTTAAAAAAAAAAAGCTAAAAAATACTTAGCTCAATATGGAAACTTTTAAATTTCACTTCCTTTGGAGCTTTGGAGGTGACACCGAATCTTAAAATCGTATATGTGGGCTTAGGAGGCTTAGAATATGTTGTGGCTAAGAGATCTTCTCATTTGAGATGAGTTTTGAATAAATAGAAGTCTCTCCAACGTTCAAAACACTAGTCGTTAGACTTGAAAAATGACTTTTTGACATATAACAAAACTATGTAAAAAGAAGTCCAAAAATTCTGAAAAAATGTGAATTAAATCCTATTTTTGTTTCTGAACACAATGATGGGTCACATACAAAATTTTAAGACCTACACATCAGGGTCTTGGCCTAACATCTTGAAAATTTGAACTTCTGCACATAGATATTGGGGCTCGACTTTTTTCTATAGGCACATGTAGTCAATCCCTTCCATAGGGTCAACTCCTGCTTCTCTTCTTCATATAGGACTAGACTCCTTTTTTTTTTTATGAAATGTGATTCAGTTCAGGCGCCAGTGACCATTCGGCCCACTAACATCCGTGTATAGGACTAGACTCCTTTTTTGATTTAAAAGTTTATGTTTCGTTGGGTTGAGTCCCTTATTCTTCTTTTCAATTCAATGGAGTCAGCTACTTCATTTGTAGTCGACTTCTTCTTCATTTTTCACTTTTCATTTTTATTTGTGCTGTTGTAGAGGCCGACTTCTTTTTCATTTCAAAAGTTTATGTTTTGAAGGTTCAATTCCTTTCAAGTCCTCCTCTTATTCAATGGGCTTGACTCTTGCCTATGGGGTAGACTTCTTTTTACCTTGATCCTTCATTCCTCCTACTCATGGAGTTGATTCATATGCGTGGGAACGATCCCTTTTTGTCTTCTCCACTTCAGAACTTCATTTTTCAAGCTGATGTAGTCGACACCTTTGCCAAGGGTCGACTCTTGTGCCCATTTTATTCTTGCTTCTTCTAGGCTTGTTCTTTTCACATGATGGTGCTCTTTCTCTTGACTTGGTCAAAAGGTGTACTAGGCTGTTCATATTGTGTGATTTCTAACCTGAATTGCTTGTTCATTTTTTTGTATGGGCTGTTCTGACGATGTTTTGCCAATCGAATGGATATATGACTAGAAGCTTCCTTTGTGAATTTTTTGAGTTGCACAACATACTTAATACCATTAGTAACTTAAAATGTTTGTTATCATCAAAATTATCTCAATGGGGATCTTGAAACTAACATTTTCTCTTTAAGTCTCTTGTAACAGTTGCAAATCATCTTGAGTAGAATATCTTTTCCTTTTTGCATTTCAGTAGCTGAATATGCTATTTATGACAGGCCGTTTAATTGTGCTGCCACAAAAACCATAAAATTTGGGGTTTGCCAATGGTTCAACCACCAATGAGTTTTTTATGGTTGGAAATTCAACCCAAGCTTACTTAACACCATTGCTATTGTAATAGGCAGAAAAAGCCTGTCTACTTGGCTGTTTCTTTAAGCTTTTTGATCTTCTTTCATATATTAAATGCTCTGACATGATTTCATCTGCATAAAACTTTCAAGTGATTATTTTCTTTATTTCCCCTTATAGATGGCTTTGACCAATTTCATCCTGACCGTTGCTGGGGTCAGTGTTGCTATTCTTCTCTTTCGTGGTGACGTGAAACAATCAGGCACGATATTCAGGAGAAATATACGCCAAATTCGGAACTGGCTTGAGGAAGAATCTGTTTCTGCCACCAAGTAGGATCTGTTTCCATAATCATGCTAATCTTCATTATATATTGTTTTATGGCTGTCACTGAATTCAAACCTTATATTTGACAAAAATGTTCCCATTGTATGAATCAATGATGCAACAGAATTTTTTTTTTTTTTTTAACTGACAATAGAAGGTTCTATTATATGCATGTTATTTGACAGTATGTCTATTAAGGTATAACATGTGATATTCATCAGTGTTCAAAAAATGAAATATGTAAAGTGTGCAATATGTTGTTAGAGAATTCTTGTTTATTAAGATATTAACAAATATTCCTTTTGGAAAACCATTCAACACCAAGGAACAGAGTGGAGATATATTCTCTTTCAACAAAATATATTGCCATTAGGTTCTTTTATCTGACAAATTCTAGTGTTAGTTTAAGTGCTTATTATTGTTTCATATTTGGAGAGTTCAAATGCTTATTTATAGCAAAATTCAATTGTGAAGGAGCAAGAAGCATAACAATGTTTTATCTTAAAATAAGGATAAAAATATTATTTGAGATACTAATCACATGCTGTAGTATGGAGTTCGAACAGGATTTATTATGTGAAGTTTGGATTGAATTTCTTAAATTGGGCTCTGTTTTCTAGTTGTAACTGTATTCTTGTGGAAGTCTTAATAGCAAGGTGTTATAACTTGTGGTTGTATGCGTTTAAAAAAATGCCTTCTTCTGAAATTATGAGGTGGAAAACAGTGAAAATCACTGAATAAGAAACCTAGCATGAGATGTTTGTCTGACTCTTGATCCTTGTTGTAGATGTTAGTACTTTGATTCTTAGGTGCTAGGTGGACCCTTCCTTCCCCAAATACTAGTTTAGCCTCTGATTATTTCACTGTTATATATGGTGGAAGAAGAAGCAGATGTTAAACAATAATTTCAGTCATTTTTAGTTGTTTGAGTATTGTTTTGATCCCTACCTCAACCTGTTATGCTTTTCCACCTGCACGTGGACTAGGCTGTGCATACTTGCAGCATTGTATCAGATTGTCCAGCTTTCGTCAGAACTGGTTCAGCTATGAGTTTGTGGGTTTCTGTTTTACATCTACTTTTGCCAAGCGACTTAGCGACTACTCTTTCATTTTTATTTTTTTATTTTTTTAACTTATTGTGTATTTCATGAAAGAAATAAAAAATACATGAAATTCCAAGAAAGTGGACAAGCCTCACCTGGGAACATGAGGGAGACACTCCTATAACTAGGGTAGGCTGAGAAACTCTCTGTTTACCTATGTCATCAGAGATACATGAAATTCCAAATAAGAGCCTCAACTGGGAACATGGGGGAGACTCCTATTCCTAGGGTAGGCTGAGAAACTCCCTGTTTAGCTATGTGATTGGAGACACTGATGGCAACTCGAGAGTGTGCTGCCAGATTACATGGAAGGATACACTAATGTCTTGGGTTTCATTGAATACATACTCTAATCTCCAAGATCGAGTGCTTTTCTTTGAGATGGAAACTAGTGCTGAGTTCGCTTCATTAACTACTGATGATGGAAACTTCTGACATATAACTTGATCCAGCGGTGAGTGCCTTGGATTTTGCTTTAAGAAAAAGTCAGTAAAATAAGACCATGACTCTTCCATGTGATGCCTCCAATTCCTGCTGGACCCAGGTAACCCCGGGAGTTTCATTGAAGTAAGTTTTCAGTCAGCCCGGGGAGGGAGGGAGAGGAGGGAGAGGAGGGAGAGGAGGGAGATTAGTCCTAGGATGCTGGATGCACTGGATCATCATCTCAAAAATTCACCACAGATAACTAATTTCTTCTTATGATGAAACTGGGGCCATTTTTCTCTTGCTTACTGTAATGTGGGTGGCTAGTACAAAGGTTATTTGAGTTAGTTGTTCATCTCAATACATCAAGTCTTTAGGTGTTTGATGTTGAGTTTGGTTGCAGGGCTGCAGAAAAAGCAAAACCTAAAGAACTGGAATCAAAAATACCAGAAAAGGACATTTCAAAGGACAAGCATTGAAATTCTACTAGATGTATCTATCATGATTTTTTGTCCTTTGGACTTCTAGACTGATGCAAATGGCAAGCAAGAGATTCAATCCCTCTTGTGTGGAGGTTTGTCTGTGTAGATAAAGTTGTAGTAAACATGGTAGGAATTTAAAGGTGGATAAATCATGGTTCTTTTATTTCATTTTTAATGATTATGATTAGGTTGTAGCTGATTGTTCATAGGCAGGAAATTTCCGTAAAGATCATTTCACCTCGATTCATTGCAGGGTTGATATGGTCCTCTTTTAATTATTGTGTTTATCCCTAAGCCATTGAATAAGAAAATGGCAGGTATAGAACTAGTTTTTTGACATGGCCTCCGTTTTGAATCTCTTTTGCTTGCTTGAACATGCTTAGCTTATTCTTCATTGTACTCTGAGATGGAGGGAAGGATTCATTGTACCATAAAATGGTACCCTGACATTGCGAAGTCTACCAGACGTCAGTTATAATTGCGAGGGAAGAATTCTGAAGTTCAATACACCCCTATGAAATTTTGGGAGTGAAGATCAACAGGTGACAACGCTCTGTTGAAAAGCTATTGTTATTGTCTCTCTGCCTGAAAAAGTTCTTTTCATTTATGATAATTGCTCTCATGCAACTTCCAGAGAAAAGAATTTCCACTTTTGACTCATTTCCTCAGCCCCCCTCTCTCTCTTTTGGGTTTATTACCTCTTGTCAAGTCTTAAGTCCTAGTTCCATGAATCACAACTGATTTTTAATGTAACTGATTTTTTATATTTATTACCTGCGGGCGTTTAAAGGCTTCTTACAGAATAAGGTCAGTCGATGCAAATAACTGAAGAACCCTTCAAATATTTGTCTGCACTCCAGATTTCAGTTCATTTCGCGGAAATGGCTCTACGTTCTGCTTACTGCTTTCAGGTTTGGCCCTTCAAATATGGGCTAATGTTTTTCATCCCTGTCGCTCAATGCCCCAATAACAAAACGTACTGATGTGGAACAGGATTACAGGATTCAAAATGTTCTGAAAGTCATCAGACTCCAGACAGGATTAGTAATTTCATTCAAATAGCCAAAGAAGAAATTGAACTTTTAAGAACATTTAGTTTTTTCTTTTTTGTTTTTAAAAAAAGCTTTCAGGTCATAGTGAACCATTGAAGTCGTTTTGCAGTTCCATTTTGGCAAAGGATGTCGGAAATGGGAAACTCGTATCGTACCCAACATGGTTAACCTTAATGTCCAGGTCTTGCTATTATTGGTGGTCACCGACCGGTTCACGGTTTGCGGTTTTCAGTCTTCTCTCATCAATGTCAGTCGTGGTGACTACGGAAGAGTCGGCCACCGCTTCTTAAAACTGCGTAAGTGCCGAAAATCGGCTTGACCTGGAATTCATTTTATTTTAGTTTATTTTCTCTTCTGTGGTGAATACATTCATATTTCATACATGCGAAAAAGGATGAGCAATTTCTGCAACTCAGACCAGAAAACAAACGGACAAGTTGAATCTCGACGGATCCCCTGGAACCATCTTCGGATAAACTCGAGACCGGAAGGCCACCATTCTCCTGTTACCAGTCCGGTCAAAAAGGCCATAAAGGCCTCTCTGTTCGTTAGAAATTCAAAGTGTTCGACAATCCCATGGAACGCAACCACTGACTCTCGTCTCTCTCCTGCTTCTTCCTACTGTATGTTCAACCCCGTCTCTGCTGCTGTGAATACATTCTTGGTCTCCACAGGTGAATGGTGGAAGGTAAGCTCCGGTTCCTGAAATGAGTAGCTATGCCTTCGCTGCCCTCTTTTGCTTTCTTCACATTTCTTTCTTTCGGTGTCAGCTCAACCAAAATCAGAACTCCACCATGAACAAGCTCGCTAGTCTGATTGAAACGTCGTATTGGGACCTTGGCTTCCAATCCTTGCTTCTGGCAATGGGTTAAGTGTGAGCAGGGCGGTGTTGCCCATCTTTCTCTCTCTCTCGACTTGATCTTTCAGACACGGCTTTGCTGTCCCTTGTGTGTGAACTTAATACGTTACAGTCACTTAACCTGTCCTTGAACCAGTTTACCTCTCTTTCGAGTGACTTTTTAAGCAAACCGTGGTCGATTGGATGGGCTGAAGTTGATTAATCTTACTATGAACGAGCTATCTGGTCCCCTGCCTGATTTTGGCCAATAAGGCCAATTACTGGGAACATTTCCACGAACTTACTTAGACTGAGGTTGAGCCTCAATTCTCTTGGTGGGTCTATTCCTCCAGTGATTGGTGAGTTCTCAAAATTGATATATCTCGATGTGGATGAGAATGGACTGACTGGGGCAATTCCAGCAAATCGAGGTAACTGCGAGAACTTGCAGCTATTAGATCTTGGGCAGAATGGGTTCCAAGGTTCAGTGCCAAAAGAAATTGGCAGTCTCTTGTGAGTCTCAAACTTAAATGAACTGGTCAAATACCAGATGCTGTAAGTGATTCAAATAATCTTTTGGTGCTTCAGCTCGGGAAGAATAAAATCTCAGTGCAGCTATTAACCTCGGTGGGAACCATTTCAATGGCTCCTTGCCTCCAACGCTGAGTGGGTTGATGAATTTGGAAGTTCTAGACCTATCAAATAATGAATTTACAGGTGGGATACCAGCTTTGACCCATTGTTTCCAATAATAAACTTTCTGGGAACCTTTCAAACTTCAATCCAAAGACTGGTGTTATTATTAGTGGGAACAAAAGGTCTCATAACACTACGGTAGCCACTTGATTGTTCATAATCTGGACGGAGCTTAGAGAAGGTATTTACATAAAACTTTGTAAAATAATAATTTAAGAAAAACAATCTTTTGAAAAACCTATCTGTAAATGATCTTATTAAAGGTACTATCATTTAAGAATTGATCTCTAACAGGGCACTGTCTGCGACTCGGTCCAGACCAATCGTAACGATGTGGCGACATGAATGCATCGCGAGAGGATCACCAAACCCATAAACCGAGTTCCTCGACGGATTAGAATTGTAAAGTCTCCTGAGCGGGTTCGTAACCTCGTTTACTCACTCTGCCTCGCCAATATACTTCCTGGTAGGAGAAGAACAGATCTGCAGATATTCAAGCAATGGCTGCTCCTAGGACGGGCATAGCTCAATCTTGCTCAATTCAGTTTCTGTTTCTATGTTTTTCCCTCATCTGCGTCCTGGCGCTCTCCCGCTTCTTCATATTCTCTACTGGTCCTAGCCCTTCAACTTCTTTGGTTTCAGAAGTTTCCCAAAATTACATTAAAGTTTTCGTCGCGGAACTCCCTAGATCTCTCAATTACGGCGTCCTCGATGCCTACTGGGCTCAAACCAACGATACCCGGATCGGCAGCGACGCTGACAATCACATTCGTAAATTCCTCTCTTCATCCAAGCAAAAACCCAACTTCCCTCCATATCCCGATAACCCCATAATTAAACAATACAGCGCGGAGTACTGGATCTTGGGGGATCTCATGACCTCTGAGCGTTTGCGAGGAAATTCGTTCGCCAAGAGGGTGGCGAGTTACGAAGATGCGGATGTGGTGTTTGTGCCGTTCTTCGCGACTCTTAGTGCGGAGTTACAGCTAGGGATGGATAAAGGGAAGTTCAGAAAGAAGGAAGGGAATAAGGATTATGAGCGGCAGAGGGAAGTGCTGGATTTGGTTAGAGGGTCTGATGCATGGAAGCGTTCTGGTGGTAGAGATCATGTTTTTGTACTTACCGGTAAGCTGTCTTTTTATTTATTATAATTGAACTGTTGGCAGTTTTTGTGAGCTACAGAGGTTTCTAGTGTTTCGATTTGTTAATGTCGCGGGGTGGCATACCTATGGTCCTATTCAATCTTATGTAATCCCTACTTGTGTTCCTTCACTCAGAATAGATATTGCCACCACTTCCTCTGTTCCACTTATCGTCATTTTGCATAGCGCGTTTTGCTTGCTTTTGATTGCAGTTAGTTTTCAATGTTTTTGTATTTGAGGTGTTGTGGCTGGGTGGCAAGTGACCTCTATCTTTCCTTTCCTTTTATAAAAGGCGTTGCTTGATTTTTCTTCAACAATATCGTTTTTTCACTAATCGGTTTAATTGTTCGATGAGTTAGATCAATCTGCCTTTGTGGTCTTTTGACTCCGCCTGTTTGTCTTTCCTGTGGCAAAGAGCGAGTAGTAGGTGGTTCCGCTCTGCTAATTGACATAGCATAATGCTTCATTTAGACTTTCTAGCACTGGAGAGGCAAATCCACTGATTCATGGGTTTGATGGAACATAAGCAAGATTGGAATTTGATCGTATTCCATTTTTCAGCTGGGGTTTTATATCTTGTTTTTCCTGCAAAATGAAAATTTTCTATCTTGTTAGTGTAGTTAAATACTTCTTTGAAGGAGGCTATACACACTAGTCACCTAGTTACTCAGCAAAAAGTAACAAGATGAAAAGGAAAAGAAAGATTTTCAAACTTGTATTGCATTATAAGCAAAGGACATCAACAACTCAACTTTTATGAAAGAAAGTTCTTCTGATATCTTTGTTAAGTGATTGATTAGAAAAGTATATGCACCGCATACTGTATAATTTCTTAAGCTATTTTGACTGCTATCAGAGCGTTCAGTTTTACCATCTTATAATTCAAATCTCTGGGTTGTCAGGTTTGGTTAAAACTTCAAGCGTTCTTTGACAGACCCAGTTGCAATGTGGCATGTTAGAGCTGAGATATCCCCAGCAATCCTGCTAGTAGTTGATTTTGGTGGTTGGTACCTGGTTGACACCAAGACATCAGATGGTAGTGATACTACACGTATGATACAACACGCCCAGGTTTCACTGCTTAAAGATGTCATTGTCCCTTACACTCATCTGCTTCCCCAGCTTTCCTTGTTGCATGTTCAGTTCAGAAAGACCCTTCTTTACTTCAAGGGGGCTAAGCACAGGCATCGGGTAAGTGATTGCATCTTTTGGGTGATGTAACTTTTGTTTCATTTTTATCTAGTTTGTATGATTTGTTGGAACTATTCCAACTATCCATCAAGGATCCCAGGGCAAAGGTGGGTCACTATTTGTCTGTTATTGCAAAAATTAATTTCTAGCAAGTGCCTATTTTCCTTGGATCCTTTCCCTGTGGGAGTGCAAGTTGGGCTCCTATTGCAACTTGAGATCAGATTAAAACAAACCAAATAGGTTTCACGGAAGAGCAACGGTATTGGGCTAGAGCAATATTGCCTGAATGGAACTTTCGTTGGGTTGCAGATTGGGAAATGGTTTATGCTTTATACCCTAAGTAGGCTGGGAGATGATCCCAGCCCAGTCTGAGTTGTATTTCTAGATGTTGGTCCCAAGCCCCAACCCATTAGCTAGGTGCCACCATCTAGCCACAATTCCTGAAAGCCTATGAGGTGAACCAGAAAATTAGAGGCAAATCAACCTGGCAATTGACATGACTAACCTGACTTGGTCAATGGTTGTGCGTTTAAGTTTCAGACCAGTGTTTTATGAAATTTGGTTTATGAAAAGCTGATCCTGCAGGAAATTTGAGCTTCTGGAGTCATTGAGTAGTTAAATTGAATCACTTGAGAGGATCTCTGCTTACTACATCAAACAGTTAATTCATTTAGCTGTAAATAACAAATTGATATTTCTTACGTGTAGGGGAAGGTGAGAAAATGGTGCCCCCTATTTGCACTCGAAATGCTAAAACTTTGACTACCCAGATTGAGTTCCTGGTATGAGACTGTGATATTTAATTTTGTTTTCCGTTCTCAGGGAGGTCTGGTTCGAGAGAAGCTGTGGGATCTCCTGCTTGGTCAGCCAGGTGTGATGATCGAAGAAGGATTTCCTAATGCCACTGGGCGCGAGCAATCAATAGAAGGGATGCGAAGCTCAGAGTTCTGCTTGCATCCAGCAGGGGACACACCTACTTCATGTCGACTTTTTGATGCCATTCAAAGTCTTTGCATACCTGTAGTTGTTAGTGATGACATTGAGTTTCCGTTTGAAGGAATGATTGACTACCTGGATTTCTCTGTATTTGTCTCA
This sequence comes from Aristolochia californica, assembly GCF_029961685.1. Taxonomy (NCBI): domain Eukaryota; kingdom Viridiplantae; phylum Streptophyta; class Magnoliopsida; order Piperales; family Aristolochiaceae; genus Aristolochia; species Aristolochia californica. The sequence goes on along the minus strand of NW_027181881.1, from coordinate 48,587,452 downwards.
AGTAGTGATGCTCTGAAGCCAAATTGGCTCATAAATTATCTCAAAAGTTTCTCCAGAGAGCAGAAGGATGTGTTTCGTCAGAAGATAGCTCTTGTTCATCCTGTTTTCCAGTATGATAACGGATATGCAGCCGGTATTGGACCTGTTCCTCTCAATGGTGCTGTAAACCATATATGGAGAAAGGTATATCAAAAAGTGCCTTTGATTAAGGAAGCAATCACGCGAGAAAGACGGAAGCCGCGAGGTGTTTCAGTTCCTGTTCGCTGTCACTGTACCTGATTATTTTTCTTTTCATTCTAGATCCCCTACTACTCTTGCTTTGTAACGGTAGAATTTTGACGTTTGAACTGCTTGTTTGTTGTGTTCTTGTTCATGTCAATCGATATGGTGGTTGATTATTTGGTAATAAAGACATTATCTAAAAGGATGGAAAAGAAAAAAAGTGCATCGGAAGATCTGCATGAGTTTTGGCAACAATTTGTTTGAATCTGAAAAAGCATAAAAAAGATAAGAAAAGAGCTACTTTTCACTACACTCAGAACCGAAAAGAATCTTATCTTACATTCCTATAACGAATTCTCATCATTTGCCTGCTGTAACCGGATAACCGATACCGTGCCTTCTGGTTGGGAAAGCCACAAACAGCAGGCTGCAGAGGAGTCCGACTGCAACAGGCACGATACTTAAAACTTCTTGAGTCTCCTTTCCAGGCATGGGATAGAAACAATTCAAGACGTTCCTATCTTTGAGAGCCACAACAGCAAACACAAGAACAGATAAGACTGCATGGACCCAATCGATGGGTCTAGCTTTGTACTTGGAAAGATCTGGGAGACTTGTAGCTGCCGTAGTCGGGTAGTCGAAGAGCCACATGCCATTTCGGGTGGCAAAGCCATAGTACAACTGTCCGTCCGGCGAGCGGAAGCTGTCAGTGAAACAAGCTAGGAAACAAGAAACAGCCAGGCCTAGCAATAGCAGTTGAGTCAGGGGGCGGGTGACAGAATCACAATTGCCGTTGTTGGACACGATTGGGGTGAGGATCTGGAAAGCCAGAAGGGTTCCCGTGGGGAGGATATTGGCCAGATGGGCCGTGCTGGCTAAAGTCTGCGAGATGGCTCGTTGCGAAAGGGAAGGAGACGATAGAGCTATCTGGGGTGGAGAGACAGCTTCTTGTTCTGCCGTTGTTCCATCCTTCTTGCTCTTGGTTCTTGTCCTCAGAGACATTTTCTTCTATTCGAGAATACGATGATGGAAATATAAACTGGGCTGCTCAATTCTGAAGAGAAGTTGCAGGTGGAACAGACTTGGAAGGAGATGAAGGAAGGTAAGAAGACATGGAAAGACAGAGGCAAGAATTCGCTTATCTTATAAGGTGAAGCTTCTTCAACCAACCTGGGATTTTTTCAAATTTTCTGAGGAGGTTGACCTGACCATTTCCTTGCAGCAGCAGCCCCTTGCTTATTCAAGTCCCTGATGCTTCTTCCTTCCTTCCTTCCTGGGGTAGCTTGTTTCCTTGAGCCACCTCGGGTTATCTGAATCGTCAAGGTATTGATCTCTGAAAAATGCTTATTTTCTCCGTCTGAATCCAGTTAACCAACTCACGAGGTGATTTGACTGCATCAAACCAAACTCGGAAAAAGTTAACAGTTTAACAAACACTGCTTCATCACGCATTTGACACTAACACGTTTGATTAAAACCGATTTTGGAGGAATTGTACTCGTGTCTTTAATGATGAGATACGAAAGACGAAAGACTAATAGAAGACGTTTATATCAAATTACCAGTGGCTTCTTTTCTCGGACAAGAGGGGCGGTTCGCGACCAAGAAACGCTGGGTCTGGAGTGATTTCGTGTTGGAATAATTTTGACGCGTGACACAAAAAGAAAACTGATCATATTCAGTTATTCGTTGGAAATTTGGTTTAGATTAGAGACAGTCCATGGTCATAGCCTGTGGAAGGTAAAAGGGAGCTATTTACGCACGATTTCTTGGAGAAAAAAAATGAGAAAGGAGTTGGTCTTGCTGTGGCGACTGCTCCAGGCAGGTGTTCGAGTTGTGATTGAATTGTTTCGTCATGTGAATCTTCTCCCAAGATGGGTTGACCAAGATCATTACTAACAGTAATTTGAAGAAATTTTTTTCTTTAAATGAACAAAATGTAAAAGATGCAAAACGCAAACAAATAACATGAATATTGGAGAGTTAGGTTTCTCTAGAGAGGTGAACAAAACTGAATGAATGAAGAGGGGAAGCGGGAGAATTACTTCACTCAATCTTTAGCTTTAAGCTTAAGATATAATATTTTCTCGAGAGAAAAGAGAGATCCTCTTGAGGGCAAAAAAATCATATACAGAGCCGTAAAAGTTTTCCCATCGGAAAGTGGAACTATCTCTTCCCTAGTGCAGAAATGGATCATGGGCATTTCAAAGTTTCCACATTCCTACCAGTTTTACCTGTAAAATAAGACTAAGCTATATGGAGTCTCAACCAAACTCTGTTGATCTAGATAAATGCTTAAATATAGATCCAATAAATATATGATGACCTTTAGGCTGTGTTTGGAACATAGAAAGTGGAGACAAAAGAAGAAAATATGTATGTATGTATATATATATGTATGTATGATGGTTTTATCCTCCAATTCACCACTAGATTTTATTTACGCTGAACAGCATACTACGACTGACTCGGTCCATAGTTTATCTGAGTCAGGTTGTGTCATCCGATTTGAAACGAGTCAGGGAACTCGCAAAAAATCCCTAAAAGGGACAAGTTTGACTCGTAACTCGATTCATCCTTCTCGTATCCGGGTCGACCCGGCGAGTCGCAAAACCTTGGTGTCAATCCGGTAAGGTTTTCATGGTCTTTGATTGCTAGGAATTAGATGATGGTTAAATAGGAGTTTGTAAGTTTCCGCTCAGTTATGTTGGCGGAGGCGCTCTCTCCCATAGCGCGAAGCTCAAAGGCTACTGATTACTGAGCGTCCGTTAACCATCGCGGAGGCAAAACCGGCCAGGCTCAAAACGAGTGGGGGAAGTGAGTGGTCTGAGAGATGCCCGGGACAATGGCGACGCTGTCGGAGCCGGTGGAGCCCCAGTCCCTCAAGAAGCTGAGCTTCAAGTCTCTTAAACGATCTCTTGACCTCTTCTCTCCCGTTCACGACCTCTCTGCGCCTTCTGATCCGAAAAGGTAACAAAACTCAAATCAACCCCTTTCTCAAATATCCCTTTTTCCCTACCTCTTCAGGTTAATAATTACTAACAAATTCCTTTTTCTATTTGGTCTTGCAGCAAGGAAATAAGGACCAGTTATAAGGTTTAATCGTTCTTTGTAAATTATTTCCATTTTTATTATTTTTACTTGGATTGCTTATGGCATATGCTAATATTTCCCTTTATCATTTCAACGTTTTTTTGCATAGTTGCATGCCGAGTATGAGGCAGTTTTAAACGTGTCCTCCCAACCCAATCAATCTAATCCCAATGCGAGTTCTCAAGGTGAAGCTGGCCAAGCTTCCTCTTCTTCTCAATTACTGGCTCTTCCAGGTACTTCTTTTATTTTCTTTTATGGTGACATGTATTTTTCTAATTGTCGTTCCAAAAAAAACACTTTGATATTTCATTAAGCCGTGTTTAGTTGCTTTTAATCACCTTTTGCTTTGTTCTGGTAGATTTTCCCCAAAATAAATGTGTTACATCTGCTGTTTGGGTAGCTTGATTGAATCTGATATCGATGGTAAATCCTCTATTTAGATTATGGACCCACTTCATCTTTCTTGAAGTGTGCAAAGTTCCTGTTATAGCTTGATTCTTCCTGGATGGAAAATCTAAGGTTTTCATTTAAGTTCAGCAAACACAGTTAATAAATATGAGTTCAAGTAAATCCTGAATATTTATTTAATATGGAACTAGCAACTCATTAGTCAATCTGTGGCATATGATTTGTGAGGAGTGGAATTGAAAATAATCGATTGCAATGTTGATTTGGTGTTTGTTTACTAAAAAAATAATTAAATTTGGAGTTTGTCAGCTGTTATCCACTCTATAATTGGTTACACTGGAACATGTAGCTAGAGATCAATATCATACTTGTTGGGGTACACAGTATATAGAGTTTGCACTATTGTTTAAAAAAATGTAAGTCTAGACTTTGCCTGCATATCAACAGCTAAATAATGTACTAATTAAGACTTTCTAAAAACTCTTTTTTATAATCTATCCTAGGAGCCCCACATCTTGTCTTTCTTTTATATATTTGAAAACCTGAATCGAGTTTCATCTGGAACTAATGTTCAATTTTACTTGTAACCTTTTAGTCCTTAATTTTGCTGCCCAAACCTCAAAGTTCTATTTTCCTGCTTACATTGATCTATTTTCTCAGTCCTGAACTCCTTTTGACCAAGTATATCCTTGACAGCATAAGTAATTAATTAATTGATTAATTATTTTTTGTGTTAGCATGAAATCCTCCAATGCATGAATTGCCAAATTCACTTGTCTTAACATTCCTTAAGTAAAGCACTTCCTTCAATGGTCCCTGTGCTATGTAGTCACGAAGACAAGGTTATGCATAGCAGAGAGTTCATGAGTCTGGTTGGTATGCTTGTAGCTTTGTTGCCATTAGGGGTAAAATGACGTTTGTACAACCAATATGGTTTTTTTTCTGCTGGGTAAGAAATGGTCAGGTTTCAACTTAAGGATGGTTTTTGATCTTTCTAGTATTTCCATGTAGAAAAAAAAGTCAAGCATTTCATGAAAATTTTGTTTCTGAAATTGATGTGAACTCAGCTTTGATGGCTTATTCTTATATATCAATTTGGATATATTGGACTATCTTCTGTTTGTTGCTTCTTTATATGTACTTACTAGAAGAAGTTTACAGGTGGTCAGGATCCTACAGATTCAGAGAAGGGTGGGAATCAAAATGCTATTGTTGTTGCACCATCTGCACTTCCTAAAGGACTGTATGTGTGCTCTTTTTGTATTAGATAATCATTGGATTGTTCTGTCTAACTTTGCCAGATTCCATTGCCTGCGACTTATGGCTTTGTGTTTTGTCAGAAATGACACAAGTGGTCCAAGCAGAAGTTCTGCAGGGGCTCTTGTTTCTACACCTGGATCTTCGGAAAGGTTTGCATCTTTTTTCTGTTTTGAGGCCATAATGTATATCTTATTGGGCTATGTTATTCAGGAATCATTTCTTTTAACTTGTTTGTTTATTCAAGTTAGTCAAATGTACGATTAGAAAATCTCTTTTTTTGTTCAATTAATTAATATTGAGTTCACGAGGAAAAGGTGCAGCTACAATGTAAATTAAAAGTTAAAGCTAATTATTGTTTAATTTAGGGTTTTTACAACTAAGGGACTCAGGTTTTAAATTCTTCCAAAAGAGGTCTTGAATTTGGGCTCCTCCATAAGACAAATGTAATTTCAAGTATTTTGGCCATACAAGGAGCCCATCAATGTTGCCTTGAGCAGAATTTGATGATATTAGGAGTCGGTCTTTGTGGCCTTAGGATTTTATCTTGTCTAATTAGTAAAATATGTTCATCTTTTTTTCTAACTTCTTCTTTTGTTTTTTTGTTAAATTCTTTTATCCTGTCCAGGTTTCAGTCAACTTTTGCTCTTATGGAAAGAATACCAAGTAAATGGCCCCGCCCAGAATGGCATCGTCCTTGGAAGAATTACCGAGTATGACATATTTTGCTGTTTCACTTTTCTTATGAGATCTTTTTGTATGTTATACCGTTCTTTTTATTAAGAGTAATCTTTGTATGACTGTCTAAGTTTGCATATTATACTTACTAATTCTTTTTTTGAATGCAGTACTTACTAATTAGTAAGGGTCAAGAAGCAATTAAAGTTGTCCCCCCCCCCAAAAAAAAAAAACAACAACAACAAAAGCTTCTTTTGTTTTATTATTTATATATTTATTTTTCTGGTAGTGGTTCTACATGTTCATATTATAATAAAATGCTGCATTATGTAAGAAGGATATTTTGGTAATTTACATGTAATCAGATTTTCCCTCTTTAGTAGTAAGCTCAGAAGTTTATAGGAGCTTTGTATTTAAATTTTCTTAAATTCTGAAGTGTATACATGGAGATATAGGAGAGTATAGATGGGGCATTTAGGTTCTTTTCACTTAAGCGATTTATTAATAGAGAGAGGTCGACCCCTAGGCCTCATTGGTGTGCATGCGTGCTGCCGCACCCTTCTCTCATCTCTCTTCTTTTTTCTATCTTCTTTCTTCTTTCTCTCTATTCTTTAATCTCTTTTTTTTTTTTTTGAAATAGCACAATAAGATCCAATTATTGAGGGTTTCATGCTGGATTTTACTTCTTTTTGAGTCTATGATCTTTCTAAGAAAGGAATTATTCTAGTTTTCTGCTAGTTTTCTTTTTCACCTAAAGGTTGATGGCTTGTGCTGCCTGTTCAGCACTTTTATGATTTTTTAGTGCCCCTAGAGGGTTGTATGGTGGAATTTTTATATACTCTGGTCTGTGTCCATGACTAGACCTATACCAATGCCTTCATCATCTCCAGTATTGGTGACATCATCATGGTTGCTACTTGATTTGGGTATTTTTGTGTTAAAGTGAGCCTGTTTATCAATCAATTAAAGATTTGCATGGTTAATTGAAATTCGGCAATCACATTTTTTGTCTGTTGTGTGCCTCACATACCTGCATAGGTATAGTGCCCTATTGGTGTTTGTGAAAATTCCCGTGAGAATTTATTAATTTCTGTTCTTATGGAATTGTTTGATAGTTGTGTTTATCTATGGCATATTTAGGGCAAGTCATTACTCCTGCAAGGGAGTTCGTTATTTTGGATGGTAAGGACTATTTAGAACACCATAGAGGGGCTGAGTGGAAATAATTATTTGAACTGGTCAAAATCCATCCACATGTACTTCAAGGAAAAAAAGAGGCCAAATATCTCCAAGATGACCCACCTACTCCTATAAATGATGATTGAGAAGCGGAGGAAAGGTTATCTGGCTTTTGAACAGCATGGAACTTAGATTCCGGAATCAAGTAATGAACTGTGAAACAATGAAAGATATATGGACTTCTCTCAAGTCCATTTATGATTAGGAAAACAGTCTCTCCAAGGTGTATGAGCTCCATGCAAGAATCTTCAGCTTAAAAAGAGGGGACAAAATTGTTACTGACTATTTTGGTGAGTTGCATGGTATATTACATGAAATTAGTGTTTACCATCCGTTTACTATAGACGAGGAAGAACTTCGAAAATAAGAAGGACAAAATCATGTGGCTAAGTTTTTTGGATGGTTTGGGCCTAGATTATGAAGCAATTTGGGGCCAATTATTGGTTGATGATGATGTGCCTACATTGAAGAAGGCATTTAATAGAGCGGCTCGCACTAAAAGGATAGTGATTACTCTAGGCAATAAGGTTAACAAGGAAGCAGAGGTTGCTGCCCTTACAACACGGTCGGGATAGGATTGGTCTGAGGCTCCTCAAGGACGTGGGAGGAGTAATAGGGGCCGATGAAGAGAAGGCTATAGTTGTGGTAGAGGACATGCTGATAGTAGTACTAATAGAAAGTGTGTTCATTCCAGGCGAAATAATCATTTATTTGGTAAGTGCTAGGATTAGTTCGGTAAGCTTGCTTGGGCTAATTCAAGTGTTCCAAAAAGTAGTGCGAACCCATCTAGTCATCTTATGAGAATCATTCCAAGTTCTGTAAATGAACTTCAGCAATTGGCACAAAAGATGACACAATTGACCTCATATAGCATATCTATATAGTCGAATGACCGTCAGCCATAGCCACAACCACCGTGGCAAGTTTAGATATGTCTGCTTTCCATGTGTCTCTTGTTACGTCATAGGTTATTGATTTTGGTGCTCATATGGTAGGTATCTCCATGTTTAGTAGTCTTAATTTGTGGAGTAGGGAAAATTCAGCCTTGCTGATGATCTTAATAGGTACATCCTCAACATGATACTCTTGTTGGTGGTTCTACTTTACTTGTTATTGGAGTAGGGAAAATTCAACCTGTCATCCTTGCCTTTGGAGTTTGTTTTGTTTGTCTCCAAATTCCCTGTTAACTTGTTATTTGCTAGTCAAATTACTAATTTTTTAATTATTCAATAACATTTGTTCTTGCTTATTGCTTGTTTATGACCTCCAAATGAGGAGGACGATTAGTTTAGGGTGTGTGAGAGAGAGGCTCTATCACTTAGAGGGGTCACCATTGCAATCTTCTTCGATACTTCATGTAGGTGTTTCACCCTTTCAAGAGCATTTACGACTAGGACATCCCTCTCCAGCCAAGTTACATTAGATGTTTCTAGAACTGCCATCCACTTTATTTGGTCAATGTGAAGCATGTCAACTTGGGAAGCATCATCGCCCATCCTTTCCATTATGTCAACATTATCGTAGTACCCGTTTATTTGAGATAGTCTATTCTGATGTATTGGGTCCTTATTGGGTCCTTAGTATCTTTGGTTTCCAATATTTTTCTCTTTTATTGATGATTTTAGTAGGACCATATGGTGTATCTTCTAAGAGAGAAAACTGAAATATTTGATGTATTCCTCAAGTTTTATAGTGAAATAAACGATTAGTTTGGTGTCTCTTTTTGCATTCTTTGTTTTGACAATGGACTTTAGTTATGAATAATAAATTTTACTCCTTTTGTCAATCTCATGACATTATTCATCAGTCTTTGTGTGTATATACTCCATACAAAACAAGACAGTCGAATTTAAGAACGTCATTTACTAGAGATTGCATGAACTTTACTCTTCCAAATGCAGGCTCCAAAGTCTTATTGGGGTGATGCTATTCTTATGTTCTACTGTCTTATTAACCAAATGCCTTTATTAGTCCTTGGGGGGAAGTCCCACTCCAAATTCTTAAACCTAGTTGTGAGTTATTTTCTCTTTGTCCTCAAGTTTTTGGTTCGTTTGCTATGTCCATGTATATGGTTCATCTAATGACAAATTGTCACCAAGACCGGTCAAATGTTTGTTTCTTGGATATTCTCGTACTAGAAAAAAAGGTACAAGTGCCATTGTCCTTTAACACGAAAGGCATATATCTTTGCAAATGTCATGTTCTTTGAAAATGTTCCTTATCTTTGCACTCATACACATAGATAATTTGTAAGCTAGGAATGCTCAACATTTATAAACCAGCTTGAGGGAGAGTGTTGAAATATATCCAAATTCATCCTCCCACATTAGAGACTAGATTAGCTCTAGGAATTAACCAACTTTCCTTTTATTCATCATTCTATGTTGTTTATATTGTAGCCATTGTAGTTGCGATTTAAGAAAATTGTATAAGAAGTTTTTCTTCTTCATTTTCATAGGATTCTCAGATATCTTAAACAGACTCTAGGAAAAAGGATCATTGTTCAAGAAGAGTGACAATGTATGTGTTGAAGCATTCATTGATGTTGATTGGGCTGGAAGTATAGACGATAAGAAGTTTACATATAAATATTGCACCTTTGCAGGAGGAAATCTAGTGACTTAGAGAAGCAAAAAGCAAAATATTATGACTAGAAGTAGTAAAGCTGAGTTTCGGGCTGTTGCACAAGGGATATGTGATCTTCTGGGGATTAAACAACTTCTAAGCGAGTTGAAGATTGTGTTCAACCAACCTATGAAGTTATACTCAGATATCAAGACAGCTATTAGCATTTCCCGTAATCCAGTACAACATAACAAGACAAAGCACATTGAGATTGGTCGGCAATTTATCAAAGAGAAGTTAGATGAAGGAGTACTGTGTATTCCATTTGTTCCTACCAATCAACAGGTGACAAATATTTTCACGAGGAGTCTGCATTCACAACAATTTGACTTCCTATTTGGCAAGCTGGGAATGTCCAACATTTACAAACCAACTTGAAGGGGAGTGTTGAAATATGTCTAGATTCCTTGTTAAAATATATTCAGGTTCATTGTTGTAATATGTCCAAATTCATTCTCCCATATTAGAGGCTAGATTAGCTCTAGGAATAATCAAATTTCTTTTTATTCATCATCCTATGTTGTATATATTGTAGCCATTGTAGTTGTGATTTACGAACATTCTATAAGAAGTTTTTCTTCTTCATTTTCATCTCTTATAAACCAAATGCCTTCACTAGTCCTTGGGGGGAAGTCCCACTCTAGATTCTTAAACCCAGTTGTGGGTTATTCTCTCTCTATCCTCGAGCTTTTTGTCCATATGCTATGTCCATGTATTTGGTTCATCTAATAAAAAATTATTACCAAGTCTTAGCATATGTTTGTTTCTTGTACAAAAAAAAAGGTACGCGTGCCATTGTCCTTTAGCACGAAAGACATATATTTGTAGATGTCACATTCTTTGAAAATGTTCCATATTTTTCAGAATGCTAAAGTTATCACCCCTGTGTAACTTGATGTTGATATTGTCGTTCCTATTCCAATGAAAGATGTTCCTAGCGCCATATCTACAAAGCTGAAACCAATGTAGGTTAAACAACAAAAAAGACTCCAAAAATGCCAGCCAAAGCTTCTTCCTCTCTACTCTTGCTAGTTTGCTCTTCGTCGATGGTTCCTAAGGTAAGTGGTTTGGACCTTCACTATTGCTGTTTGTAAGGGTGTGCATACTTGTACTCAACATCCTATTTTTAAATCTGTGTCCTTCAAGTCAATGTCTGGTTCTTTCAAAACCTTCACTTTGTCCCTATCTTCTTGGATTATTCCTTCATCAGTAGAGAAAGGATTATTTGTTCTGAATGGAAGCAGATAATGGATGTGGAGTTGGATGTATTGATCACTAGACACACTTGGACCTTGTGTGATCTTCTTGATGCTATTATGTGTCATTGGGTCTATATGGTAAAATATAATGTTGATGATCTATTGAGAGGTATGAGGTAAGACCTGTGGCAAAGGGGTACACTCAAACGTATGGTGTAGATGTTTTAAAACTTTCTCATATGTAGCAAGATTGACTCCTGTTTAGATTTTAATATCTATTGCGGTGACAAAAGGATGGCCCTTGTATGGGGAATTGGAAGAAGATGTGTACATAGAGAAACCTCTTGGGTGTATTGCTTAGGGGGAAGTCGGGAAAGTTTGTAGACTTTTTTTTTGAAATGAAGTTTGTAGACTTAACAAGGCTATTTATGGCCTTGAATAGAGCCTAGAGTGTGTTTTGATAAGTTCAATAAAATGGTTATGTTCCTGGGATTTCATAGAACTCACCATGACCCCTTGTTATTTGTTTTAAGGTGAAATTCTTGAGTTGTATATTAATTGTGTATGAAGATGATTTGTTAGGAAGTGATACTAAGGGTATTGAAGAAGTAAAAGAGCGTCTGACCAAACATTTTCAAACCAAAGATTTGGGTTCTTTAAGCATTTTCAAGGAATTGAGGTAACAAGAAGTAAAATAGGCATAGTTTTGACTCAATGGAAATATCTAACTGACATGTTGCAAGAGTATGGTTTGTTGGGAGCAAAATTTGTAGAGACACCTATGAAAGTGAACCTCATTCTAAATGATGATAACATTAGCCAAGCTCAAGACAAGACCATATACAAGAGGCTAGTTGGCAAGCTTATTTATGCTACGTTACACGGCTCGATATACCATTTGTTGTCACTGTTGTTAGTCAATTTGTGAAGCATCCATGGAAAATTTATTTGGAGGCAGCATATAGAATATTGAATTATTTAAAAGGAGCACCTAGAAAAGGCTTACTATATGAACCATGTGGTTATTTACAGATTGAGGGATTTTCAGATGCTGACTATGCAAGATCTAAGCTAGATTGGAAGTTTACTATTGCTTGTTGTATATTTGTTGGAGGTAATTTAGTTATGTTGTTACTCCCTCGAGTGTGGAAGCATAATCTAGGGCTATGGTGCATATAGTGAGTGAGCTATTGTGCAAAGGTTCGTGTTGTAGGATTTAAGGTTTCCAACTAAGGATCCTATGTTCCATACTATGTTACGTGATAAATAAGCAGCTATATTCATCGTGAAGAATCCAATGTTTCATGAAAAAATTAAGCACGTTGAAGTAGATTGTCATTTTATCTGAGATGCATTAATGAGCGGAGCTATAGTCAATCCATATGTTTGATGTGCTGAGCTGCTTGGTGATATGTTCACAAAAACATTAGGAATGCATAATTTTGAGAGTTTTTGTAACAAGCTGGAGCTTTATGATATGCACACTCTCATTTGAGTGAAAGTGTTGAATTATGCGAAGAAGGGTATTTGGTAATTTTACATATGTCAGATTGTCCCTCTAAGGTAGTAGTAAGCTCAGATGTTTATAGGAGCTTTATATTTCATTTTTCATTAAATTCTGAAATGTATACATGGAGATATGGGAATTCTAGTGTAGATGGGCATTTTTATACCTTTCACTTTGTTTTCACTTAAGTGAGTTATTAATAGAGAAGTCAACCCTGAGGCCTCATTGGAGTGTGACTTGATCAACTATTAGTTTTTTTTTAATTTGATCTGTTAGCTTTACCTTTTTTTTTTTATTAATGTTGTTTGATATTAGTGGTATAATCCATATTACAAAACTGACCTGGAGAAGTGATCAGGTCTGGCTGAACCTAGGTCAACCAGGTTTCACTGCTGGTTGGTCTAGGATGACATAATTGTGACATCATTGTTACAAAAAAATAAAGAAAAAAGATAAAAAATGATCTGCTCCCTTCCCCATTTTGTTTCTGTGACAAGGTAGGGGTCTGTCGCCCTCCTTACTATGGTATGATGGCAGGGAGGGCAGTAGACCCCTCCCATGTCTTCTGAGGAAGAGAGGGTGGGGAGGTCTCCCCTCCCTTTTTCTGGTGTTGATGAGGGCTCCTCCCTAGCAGTTGCCGAAAGAGAAAGCGGGGAGGTGATGCTTCCTTCCCCTCTTGTTGTGCTTGATCCACTGACTAGCTTGCCCACCTGGTTCAGTGGTTTAAGCAGGAAACTGGCCAGGTCAACCAGGTTTTGAGCTTCCTTCAGATTTTATGAGTATATGACTTGGACGAGAGACTGGGTCTGGTTGAACTCGGTTCAACTTGCCAGTAAGGTTCAGGTTTTATAACATTACATGTAACTTCTGTCTTTGTGGGCTTTATTTGAGATTATTTCAGATCATTCATGTGTCTAACATTACTTTTTTTTTTTTTTTTTGCAAAAATAATTGTAGGTCATCAGCGGGCATTTGGGATGGGTTAGATCCATTGCATTTGATTCGAGTAATTCATGGTTCTGCACTGGATCTGCTGATCGCACAATCAAGGTACTTGCATAACATAAGCTCAGTTCCATTAATGTGAAAAGAATTGCTTGCAGAAAATTTCAGGTGCATGGACTATTTTCCTGGTTTTAGATCGAGATCTCTATCCTTAAGTTCTTATATTGCTGTAACATACTTAGTTTACTATTTGATAGTTCCTGAATCCTGTTAAGGATGGTAAAAATTTAAATCAGGCAGTGATCCAATTTAGCAATTTGGCTTGTCAAATTAAGTAATATCAGCTAATCATATCAATCTGCAGGTTTCTTGTGTTGTTAAGCTTGTAAGGTCCAAAAGTCTGCATGTTGCTCTTTGACCATGTACAACGTGCAATCTTGTTTTTCTTTTCCTTCCTAAGGTAGTCATACAAATGAATCAATTTTCTAGCACAAGGAGAATACATGATTATTTATGGTGGTGAAGTTGGGTCTAAGGCCCATCCCAAAATGACTAACCAACTTAGGAAACCTATTTCCCAACTAATAAACTCAAGACCTTTGTACTCACTATTATATGTGAGACTTATTCCTTAACACTCTCCCTCACGTGTATGCCTTCTTTTGTGGCTCTACATGTGGATAATTTGGGTGGAGGCCTACATATGAATACTTGCTCTGATACCATGTGAAGTTGAGTCCAAGGTCCTTCCCAAAATGACTATCCAATATAGAAAACCTATTTCCCAATTAATAAATTCAAGACCTTTATACTCACTGATATACATGGGACTTATTCTTTAACAATGGTTTGTAAAGGTGTCTACCTCCACCGCCCCCCCGAAACCTTCTTGGTATTTGTTGATTGAGCCTTATGGCCACACTGGAGTTACATTGAGTGTTGGTTTCAAGTCCCATGGGTGGGGTTTATTTTGTATGCTTGTGTAGCCAATATTCAGGAAAAAAAGAAATGTGGATTTGCTTTGTTTCCCAAGGAGCACCAATATTTATGCACATTTACAATTTTACGATTCGTCATCCTTTCCTTATGTCTTACTAGTTGTCTGCTCCTTTTCTTTACTGATTTTAATTACAAGATATGGGATGTGGCAAGTGGAAAGCTGAAGCTAACCTTAACAGGACACATCGAGCAGGTACGCGGTAAGTTTTTTTTTTCTCCAGTAAATGAGTAATTTGTTGTTTCCTATCAATGATAATTCCTCTATTTACGTTCTAGTCATCCTGAGTTGACAATCAATATGTGTGCCATATGCAGGCCTTGCAGTGCACCCTAGATACACCTACATGTTCTCTGCTGGTGATGACAAACAAGTTAAATGTTGGGACCTGGAGCAGAACAAGGTACATTGCGTTGATGTGAGATGGATTAGTGCTGACCTAATTTTGATTAATTTAGTGTTTTTGAGTTTGATAAGTCGTTTTCATACAGGTTATAAGGTCATACCATGGACACTTAAGTGGTGTTTATTGCTTAGCTCTTCACCCTACTATTGACATTTTATTCACTGGAGGTCGTGATTCAGTGTGTCGGGTGAGACTCTTTTATTTATTGGGTGTATCAGTGATACACTTTTTAAATTGTGGAACATGAGTTTTTACTTCTCTTATACTGTTTTTGACTTTTTGCTCCCCCTTCCCTCTGGAGAAACCCACTCCTAAACTTGTTTCCCTTGCTTGTTTTCTCAAAAGGAGAAAAAAAAAACTTGAAAAGTCAACCCAAGCAGGTCTACTTTGTAAGATAGACTGTTTAAGAGTTCTATTTGAGTTTTAGACATTTGGGAAAAAATTTCTTGCTTTCTAATGACTCTATATCATTACTTGCTCAGGTCTGGGATATTCGTACTAAGACACAGATTTTTGCTCTGTCAGGACATGACAATACAGTTTGTTCTGTCTTCACTCGACCTACGGTATGGAATTTCCCTTTGACAAGGAAATAATAATGCTTTTTGGGTAGTTTGTTTGTTTTTATTAAAAGTCTGTATGCTTTTTGTAAAACAAAGATTTTTTTATTTTTTAACAAGTTTTTTTCTTTTATGGATTTAAAAAAAGGAGCAGTAGAGCACAGAATCTGAAATTTTCATTCTCATATTAGACTCAAACCCTAGTAGGAGAATGATAAGAAGTGGATAGAGATGGCAGAATAAACTTGACTTCTGGCGAGAGAATAAAGAGTAGTAAGATGGACTGTGCAATTATGTATTATCATATGCTTCAAGTTGGAGTTAACAGTAACATCTGTCAATAGATGAAGAGAGTGGAGTACCTGAGAAACTCAACTCATTTTTAAGGTTCAGTGATCCCACATGGGCTTTCCCTTTGAGGAACTGCCTTAGTTGGTTTGATAAAACCAGGAGGCAGGCATAAAAAAAGTCAGCTAGGGGATGGGGTGAGATGTCTTTCATGGTGCAAATTGTCTTTGTTGGGCTTCTGTGCGATATTGATCTTACATTTAATTATTCATTCAGATTTTAGTCGGTACAGTTAGTGTGTTAGAAAATGATTTTTTTTCTTCCGTTCATGCAAATAAGACTGATATGTCTCTATTAAAAAAGAGAGTTGGAATAGGAATTGATTTCCCTTAAAAGTAGCATTTTTTCTATCATGCAGCTTTTATGCACATTTTGAAGAAACATTGTGCTTTATTGGCATATGACTCGGTGGAGCAAATGAAATTCTAACACTTTCTGTTATTGTAACCCATCTTAACTATAGTGCTTAACTGGTTTCAGGATCCTCAAGTTGTGACTGGATCACATGACACGACTATAAAATTTTGGGATCTTAAAGCTGGTATGTTCTATTGTCACCTTTACTCTTTATTTCCCATTGTTTTGTATCTGATTCCCTTACATGAAAGCTACAGGTTGAGTTTATTTATTATGACAGTTTCTGTGTTATTGCAGGAAAGTCAATGCTGACCCTTACTAATCACAAGAAATCTGTTAGAGCAATGGCTATGCACCCGAAAGAGTATGTATTTTAGTGCCATCCTGTGGAAAATTCACTGTTTTTTTCAATTCGATATTCTTTGGTAGTTACATTCAGTACTTGATATTAGCTCTCTTGTTCCTTGTATCTGAAAATGTGTATATTGTTTTTGTCAGACAAAGCTTTGCCTCTGCATCAGCAGACAACATTAAGAAATTCACTCTTCCAAGAGGAGATTTTTTGCACAATATGCTGTAAGTTTTTTGTTCAGGGGAAAACTTGGTTCATCCTTTTTATTTCTCTCACTTTCCAACTTTCATATTTGAAACACAATGATGGATTATTTCAATTTTGTGATTGTGTAAAGCTCTTCAAATATCAATTGGTCCTGTTGGTTACTTTGAAAGGTAGAAGTCCCCAAAGTCAATCCAATAGCTAGAGGGGATCTCTCTACCCAATAAATGGCAGATTGAGAGAAAGTTGAATGTTGGATCGATGGCTTTCAAACAATAGGGTTTCTCTTTCGTAGGGGATGGAGAGAACTATCATGGATGATAAATGTGGAAAAGCATATGCAAATGTTTAAATACTGTGGATAAATGTGGTTTTAATCTGTGTAGCAGATGATGGTTTCTCACAATTGCTGATAATGGAGACAGGCTTGGAATTTTTTATATTGTCTTCTTATGTTTCATTGGCTGATGTCTTGTATCTCTGGAACAGCTCTCAGCAGAAATCAATCATAAATGCAATGGCAGTCAATGAGGATGGAGTGGTGGCAACAGCAGGTAAGCTTGAATTAGTAGAGATGAGTAAATATAGATTGAAATATATTTTTAATTGAAGATAAATTCTATTTGTTAGTCCTTTGATGTTTGAGTTCCTTTTACTTCAAGTAACTTCTGAGTAGCTCTTTTTGCCACTTTTATCATTTTAGAGTTCCCATTGGTTTAACGGGGACTTTCTAAGCATGGTGGCTAAGTAAATGAGAATACTTACATGCTTTACTCCGTATGCACCTCCTACATTTATGAAGAAAAAACGAAATTCTAAGTGCGTTCTTATCAACAGTTGCAGTTCCAAGTGGAGTTAATCACAGGTTTCCTTATCTCATTTACACCACAGTTGCCACCGTGGATTGTTTTCTGGAGTGTAAACCAAAAGGAAATCACTGTCATTTTGTGCAAGCTAATCCCCGGTTTCCTTATCCTATTGACACCACAGTTGCCACCGTTGATCATTTTCTGGAGTGTTTTCTTTTTTCCTTTTGGGTAGAATTTGGTAGAACCTGAGGCATGTTTCAAGACATCATAGTTGTTGGGAATGGTAAGAAAAAAAAAAGCTCATTGACATTTGGTGCCATTTTTGTTTTCTTGAAGGAGACAATGGAAGCCTATGGTTTTGGGATTGGAAAAGTGGCCACAACTTCCAGCAAGCTCA
The DNA here is from genome assembly GCF_029961685.1 of Aristolochia californica. Classification (NCBI taxonomy): domain Eukaryota; kingdom Viridiplantae; phylum Streptophyta; class Magnoliopsida; order Piperales; family Aristolochiaceae; genus Aristolochia; species Aristolochia californica. The sequence goes on along the minus strand of NW_027181881.1, from coordinate 48,569,849 downwards.
GACTATTGTTCAGCCAGGTTGGATAGATGTCATAACTATCCGAGTGGTTTACTTCTTTGTGCTTTTCCTTTTATTTTTTCTTAAAGCTGAATTCATCTGTTCTATTTTGTTTTAATTCAGGTTCCTTGGACAGTGAAGCTGCCATCTATGCCCTTTCATATGATATGACTGGTACACGGCTTGTTACTTGTGAGGCGGACAAAACAATCAAGATGTGGAAAGAAGATGAAACAGCCACAGAGCAAACCCATCCTCTAAACTTCAGGCCCCCCAAGGACATCCGTAGATTTTAGAAGTTACATTTGACATGGTCCTGAGTTCTGGGTGGTTGAAGCTCTCATTATGCTGAATGCGATGACTAACATGTGAAATGTGTAACTCGATAATCTGTCTTGATTATATTCTATAATCATCTCATCAACTAATTTGGCAATATGCAGCTACTCTTTTGATCGTGTTCAGGCTTGGATAACGAGATTCAACAGTTAGGTTTGCATTTCAGATAACGTGGATCCTCCCAATTTCATCGCTGCTTTTTCTTGTCCTTTTAATCAAGCAAATAATTGCTACAAACGGAAGCTAAAAGGAGTCCCTTTTAAGCAAGAAAGGATAACCAATTCCTCTTCTCTTGGAAGGAAACACTACGAACAGGACGCTTATAACAAATCCAACCATCAGAGGCACAGTGTTAACCACCTTTCTTGGTATGTTTGGGTAGTAACATAACACTACGTCGTAATGCGATGCTGCGAATGTCGAAAAGGCAACCAGTGAAAGAGATGTATGGAAGAGATCAGACCACCTAATTCTGTACCTGTTCGGATCTTGCGGCCTCTTTCGACCTCCGTTGAAGGTCCAGATACCATTAAGCGTTGCAACTCCGTAATACAGTCTTCCTGAAGAAGTGCGAAAACTGTCAGTTAGGGTGAGGAACAGGCAAGAGGCACCACAAATGACGATGAAGAAGGCCATCAGCCATCGGTTCAGTGTGTCGCATTTTCCATCATTTGTTAAGATTGGTGCAAAGATTGTGAAGACCAGAATCGTTACGGTGGGTAAAAGAACATTGAGCCTTGCAGTCCCGCTGAGGATTGTATTGATCATGAATAGGAGGCGAGATTCATCTCTCTCGGAGTCAACATCACCATCGTCGTCGATGTAGTTGGGAAGCAAAACTTTGCGGGTCTCGCCGGCCATTGGAAACTTAATCTCGTTGAGAAGAGGTTGGTCATTGGTGTTGATAATCGTTAATATACCAATCCAGAGTAGCGGATTGTAGGGGATTCCAAGACCAAGTGTGAGGGTGAGGGAATTCCCTTTAAGTTCCTTTCCGCATGGTGTCTGGTGGTGACTTGCGGCATATGCTTTTATGGTTTCAGAACTCGGGGATTCTTTGGTGCCCTGCTGCGATTTCTTCAATTTTCAAGATTTTTTTTCATAGAAGCAAAGCCTGAGGAGAGTAAAAGTGTAACAGCTGAGCCGGTTCGGCAATGGCAGCCACCAATATGACGGCCAAAGGGAATTTCAACACAAGGAATGTCTGCTGTTACCCTGTCAGCAGTCTTATCAATTATCATTAGCCGTCTTATTCAGAAAATCGTTAGCATAGAGCTGATTTCAGTTATATGATGATTTATTTTTTGGTTTTTTGAGTTCCTCCATTTACTAATCACATTACCATCTGGATATGTAAATGATCAAAGTTTGAATCCAAAATCTTCTCTCTCAAGGGAAAATGACCTACAGTAGTTCCCCGTCTTAGATTCTTCTCAGTACTGTGAAACTTCTGCTGGGATCATGTTCTGAACTTTTTGATTGATGAACCTGTAACAAACAGGAAACCCAGAAGAGATGAAACTTGTAATGAGTTCCCTGCCTCCTAATTTCATGTTGGGAAGAATTATCCAAATGAAGTTCTGTAGTTTCGTCATTGTCATGTATGCTGTCAATTTCTTAGGTGAAAGGTCATTTATCTGGCAAACTTGGACATCAATCCTATAACCGATTCCTTCTTCTTCAAACAAGACCAGTTCAGCACCAGCATACCTTTAAAGTATAGGCAAAGAAATCAAACTTCATCATCAAACATCTCCCTCCACCTTCTTATATGTTTCACTTCTCATCTCCATCACCCACCCACAATCTCAAATTTCCAATGGAAGATCGTCCATCTCCTCTTCAGTCCAGCAGGTCGGAGGTCGACACGTCTCGGCCGTTCCGATCAGTCAAAGAGGCTGTTGCAGTATTGGGGGAACGGATTCTAGCCGGTGAATTCCACGCCCACAAACAGCAGAACGTTGTAATCCAAGAAAGAAGATCGTGGAACTCCTCTTCTTCGGCTTCTTCTTTTGCTTCGTTGCCACCAATCAAGCGAGAGGAAGATGAGTCTGCAGTGATGGATTCGATCAAGAAACTGGAAGCCGACTTGGAGGAGACAAGGCGAGAGCTGAAACTGCTGAAGGAGAGGGAGTCAGAGACTGAGATAGCTGTGGCTTCACTAAATGCAGAGGTTCATATGAGTATGTCTAAGCTGGCAAAAGCGGAGGCAGCAGAGGCAGCCAAAGCTGTGACTAGAAGTGCTCTGGCACTTGGTGGGAAGCAAGAAATCGTGGAAGAAGAAACAAAGGTGAAGCCAGGAATGAGCTTGAAGCAGTCTCAGTGTTTAGCTGAAATACTGAGTCTGGGTGAAAATGAAGGCTTCTTTGGGACCCCCACGCGGAGTAAGAAGACAACGAAGAAGAAACCCATTGTTCCTCTTATATGGAACATTTTTCTGAGGAAGAAAAGCCCCGATAATCATTTCAATCCTCTGTATACTATTCCCCACCATATTTAAGTTAATACAGCTTGTTTTCTTCTACGAACAAGTGGAAATTTATGGAAATAATACAAGCTGAAAGCTGTTGGATTCTTCGGCAGAGCTAACTGACACGAAGAATTGTTTTTTTGTGTGCTGTGGCTGTTCAAAACTTTTTTGTTTTTTTTTGTTTTGCTAATAAGTGTATATCATTCATTAAGTATCTTCAATGTATGTGTATGATTTCGTAATTCCAAACTAATAAGAATAATAATAATAATAATAAGACAAGAAAGAAAAAACAAACAAGGAAAAAAAAACACAACAAGATTTTTGTCTTTCGCCACAGTAGTAATCTACTATGAAGATAAAAAATTTAAAAGAGAAATCGCACACACTTATAAGTGTCTTTTTGTGACCTATCAGGGGTTACAATTCAAAGTTATTTTTTTATGATGATAAAACACTTAATGAAACAACAATCAATATATCATGATCTGGCCCCCATACCCCCGGAAGGGAAGTTTCCAATCCCTACGCGAAGGCCAATCCCTATACTGATTAAACGTAAAACATTGATTAAACTCTACAACTTAATAGTCTCCAATGCAGGAGTTCCATAAATTGAAGCCCGTTCCAGATCCTAATCCACCCACTCTATATCAGATTAAATACTTCAATAAGATACAAGTATCATTGGTTAAAGATATGCATCTAAATCATACATATGACAGAATCTCATTTATACAATCTCGATCTTTTAGTCGAATAAGACGTAGGAAAGGCACTAAAAAATAAAGTTGGAATGAAAAGCAAGCATCCATTGACAGAGGTCTTCAGAACCTTTGATCTCGAGCCTTTGTGTGATTTGGACATTCAACCATCATCACTGATAGTGAAATCCACTGATCATGAATTTGCACTTATCTAACGAAAAGTAAAACTACTGTGAATTCTTCTAGTCTTTCCGGGGTCTTTTTGAAGTTCTTAGTCCGGTTTCGCGAAAGCTTCTATGAACTGAAGTTACTGTTACGTCAAACTTGGCGAACCGAGCTCGAAGACTCGAAGATGGTAGGTGAAGTCGAATGAGGAGGGCTAGCTTAATGAAGATCAAATGGCAATAAAACTTTAATAACTCTTCTTGATCACATAACCAATTAAAATTATCTTATTTATTTATTTTTTAATGGTTGCTCCCAATATAGACAAAAGAGGCTTAATCGATCTTATCAAGAGCCAACATGAATAATAATTACTTAAAATCGAAACACCAAATTTTCCCTTCATTCAACCATTGTACAGAAAGAAATAAATGAAAATAAAAATAAAAACCATTCAACATAACGCCGCCCCCGCTGCATGACACAGTAAAAACAAACCTGAAAGGGATGACCGAACTCCCCCACATAATAAATAAACACTCTTTCCTTTCATAGCTTAGTTTTCGTTTCTAGAAATCTCGAGGCGCAGACATGCAAGCGGCTGTCATCAACACCTCCTGTTGCATATCGCACCAAGCTTTAGAACACTCTTGTTCCAGCTCTTTAACTCTTCTTTCGTCTCCCTTCAAGGTATATTTCTTTCTCTTAGCTTGCTGATTCCTCCATACATAGTTATTTGTTCTCCTTGCTAACTCTGCTACCCTTTTTCCTTTTTTTTTTTTTTAATCCCTCAAATGTTAGACAAATTTCGGTAAAGCGCTTGTTTCATTTACAAGAGATGGGTGTTTGTTTCCTATTCGACGTTCATGTCGTGTCCGCACAGTTTCAGGAGCACGCCGTCGCTGTGAGTTTATATTTTTTTTTTCTTTTTTTTTCTCTGGGTATGTCTTATTGTAATAACGTTCGCCGCTGATTTTTTCTGTTGTTGGTGGGTAGATGTTTAATTAAGAACTACTAATTTATTTTGGGTCTTTAATTTTCAATGAACTTTATATTCTCCTTTGGTGTAATTGGAAACTGGGACTCTAGAATTGAACTCGGCTGGGTGATCTGAGATTTTGATGGGTAAATTGTAGTTACGGCTTTTTTGTTGGCTGAAAAATGACAGAATTAAGTTAGTCATTTGGTGAATACGAATTTAGATTTTAGTTTTTGGCCAATATCTCTTATTCCAGTCTTTTTTTTTTTTTTTTGGTTTATCTGATTTTTTTTTTTTGAAATTTCTTACGGATCTCCTCATTCTTCTGTAAACAGATACAGAGAAGCAAAAAATAGAAAAAATATACATTACAACTTCAAAAACTTGATAGAAGGGATATCTATACCAAAAAATTTACCTTAATACTCCCCCTAAGTTAAAGAGTGATTACCATGAACTTCCATTTGCTAGATCATACGATGAAAGTGATCCTTTGCCTAATAATATGATGAATGCATTGGTATCTTTTTTATGAGGACCATGCTTAGTTTGAAAGGGAGCACTGGTTGTAGTGGAGTGGCTTGTTACAATTTGGGTAGTGTTGGTGATGGTGCTGAGGACGAATTTGGTGGTAATGGTAAGGTAAGTGATGCAAGTGACTGATTATCATCTTGTATAGACGATGGACATTCAAGGGCTTGATTTTCTGGAGGCATATTATCTGGACATGGAGTATAGGTTGCAACATAGGCACTGTCAAAGGTGAAAAGTATGAGCTATGGTGGAATAAATGAATTGAATTTGAGGAAAAATATGCTCATGAAAAAGAATATCTTTAGTGGTGTAGACTTGTCTAGAAGATACATCAAACAAATTCTCTCACTGGCATAACCAACAAATTTGAGTGGTTATATGAAAGAGTTGAAGCATCACAAAAGATATCCAATCACTATAAAATGTGAATAAGAATGCTTATTGTTTATAAGAATATTATGGTGTTCTATTTGAAAGCGAGGGAGTTGTCATACAATTTATGAGATATGCTGCTGTGACTGTCATTCACCCTAAAAACAAAGAGGATATCAGTTTGAATACTTGAGGCATGAGCAATGTTTGTGGTGAGCAATGTGATTTTGCTGTGGAATGGCAACATGGATGTATTGCTTGATGACCCTATTTTCATGAAAGCGGGAAGGTATTTTCTGGGAAATCAAATCAGTTTCATTGCCAGTATGGAGTCGCTTGATCTGACAATGGATTTGAGTGGTCAGTAGTGAAAAAATTATTTGGGAATGAAACAATATTTAGATTAATGCATTACATATATCCATGTACATCTTGACAAATCCTCCATAATAGTCCTCAGAAACAGTAATAATTGAAGGGGATGGCAAGACAAGCTGGAAAGCTATATACTTGATGAAACAATGTAAAAAAAAAATAAAAATAAATAAATTAAACTGCATCATCGTCTTCATGGAGTATTGAATGGAGTCATGTTCATAGGACATAATTGTATCTTTATTGCCTAGCTAAGGTGGAAGCCTTCACCAGCATCTTGCTATTGGAACGTTTCTTATTTTTGTGAAAAATGGTTGGGGATTGTTACCATAGGTTGTACATTTTACTCCATTCTTAATGAGAAGCATTGCAATACTTCAAAGAAAAAAAAATTAAAATAATCAGAGGCACCTGAATAGGAACATGTAGAGCACTCACCCCAAATAGCATGTTCAATTGGTGCAATGGTTCGAAGTAGAACTATGACAAAGTGTAATTGTGTTTGCTTTGTAGACAAACAACCTGGTGACATTCAACTAGAAATAGAAGTAGTTGGTACTTAGTTGGATGTAGTGTAGAGGTAACTTTAGCATATTTGTTTGTCATCTTTTAGCATAAGAAACTCCTCACTTTTTCATGTTATAAAGTAGATAAAGTGATTTTTTTTTCTTGATATAATCCCCATAGCATGCCCACCCTGAAAACTGGTGTAGAATTCTAACTGTTTTTTCTCTTTCTGTTTTGCTATAGTTGTTAAAGCTGTTGCTACACCTGATCCAGTAGTAGAACTACCATTGACTGCTGAAAATGTTGAGAGTGTATTAGATGAGGTACGCCCTTATCTCATAGCAGATGGGGGAAACGTGGCATTGCATGAGATTGATGGAAATGTTGTCAAATTAAAACTTCAAGGGGCTTGTGGGTCATGTCCAAGTTCTGTTATGACTATGAAGATGGGTATTGAGCACCGACTAATGGAGAAAATCCCTGAAATTGTGGCAGTTGTACCAATTCCTGATGAAGAAACTGGTCTTGAACTTAATGAAGAAAATATTGAAAAGGTAATGATACTGCATTTGAAGTAATTGCTATGTGAGAGTTTCATAATTAATGCATTTCATTATGGTTTCTATGCGTTAGAGTTTCATACATAGTTTCCAGGGGACCAACTTTAGTTTTTTACAGCAGAAAGTTGAAATGCTGGAGATGCAGTTGCCTTAGATGAACCTCCTCTCTGTCAAGTTAATGGGCTAGTATACCAAATTATTTGGAAGGGCTGTTTTTCTCACAGCATACCTTTAATCATTTTGCCAATCTTTACTGAAACCAGTGGTAATAATTTATAAGACTGGGTTCGTTAAATTTCTCCAGTTTTAGTTCCCTTTTCCTGAATTCTTCAATTCAGGGATCCACTTGGAGAATATATTACATCCTTGATAATTAATGAGGTTCCAACTTAGTTCCTTATGCTGCCGTTAGTGATGCTAGTGCTCATTTTGATTAGAAATTAAATAAAAATTTAAGTGTATCAAGTAATGTTCTTAGGGTATGTTATTCTTCTCTCTTTTTGTGTTTATAAACGGGGGAACTTATATGTTTTTTCAAGTTATTGGGGCAAGTGTTACACTCGAGAAATTCAATGGGATATAAAAACAAACTCTTGCATTGATTTCCTTGTAATCATGATAATTTACAGTCCTAGGTTTTCTTTTCCTTCCTAACATCCTCTAAATTCATCATCTCATTCATTGTCTTTAAGCTCCTGTACATTCTGCCCATGTTAGTAACTGTTCTACATTTCTTCTCCTCACAAAGAGAAGAAAAAAAGAGGCTTAAGCCGGGAGGAATCTAGTGAACTTATCTGGGTCCCCGGCACATGGTGCAATGTCATTCTCTGGGCATTTAAGATGTAAACCATTGTTACTTGAGGTCGGATGCCTTTGTTCTTGGAAATTAGCTGAAAATTTGAATGATTCATAATTTTAATGATTCTGTATAGGTAACAGAAAATAGAATATACTTAGTTTTTCATTGATTATTTCTTTTTTAAATGGCCTAAGTCCCACTTTAAAGAATTGTATATCAGCTTGTTCATAGGTCAATATTTGACTATATACTTGTTAAAACTACCCATGCTTTATGAAGCGGAATGGTGCCTTAGTAACACCCATTGAAGATGATGATGATGGAGATTTAGATACCAGTTCTAGTAAAGATGAAATATTTCATAATTTTTTTGTTCCCTTCTATTTTTGTTCTAGCTTGGCTTGAATATTCACCCACTTTCCATCTTAATTATTGCATAAATTTCATCCATAGTCTTGGGTCAAGCAAATCTTATGAATACGGAAAAAAAACTGGAACGATTGTTGAAGTTTGTAAGGAATTTGTTGTGAACTTTTCCCTGTACAAGGTCCTCTCTTTGATAAACATATCTTGTTATCATTTCAACTGGTTAGCAGGTTTAGTGAATGTCTGTTGTAACACCAAATGTTTGGCAGACAGGGCCATCTCAGTTATACCTTCTTGTTTCATGTTTTTAGGTGCTGGAAGAAATAAGGCCATATCTAGTGGGACCTGCTGGTGGAGAGGTTGAACTCGTCAAAATTGAACAACCAATAGTTAAAATTCGGCTGACCGGGCCGGCAGCCGGTGTCATGACTGTTCGAGTGGCTGTTACACAGAAGCTCCGGGAGAAGATTCCAGAGATACATGCAGTTCAGATCCTATAAGATGCAACAAATTAGAATTTTGTTTAAAGATGGAATTGCTACATGGCAGGTGGTTAAGGATCCTGTATAGTTCATATATAGTGGTCAGCAATAAAATGTTGTATATCTTCACAATGATCAATTTGTTTGTAATCCTAGAATGGTTTGAATGTGTACAATGGCACATGAATGCCCGACATTTAGAGACTCTTAACACTTGCATTGCCAATAAGAGAATACAGAAAAGTTGCAACTTCGAATCAAAATCAGTTTTGAGTAACTACCGGAATCATTAATGGCTCAACCTATTTTCACTGAAAAGCTATGATACAAAATTGAAGCAGCAGTAACAAGTGATCAGTCCAAATATTCTTCCAGTGTGTTATTGGAAGAACAAATTTCAACACGAAAAAGAGGCTCTCATCTCATTGCGCTTCTGTGAGTCTCTCAACATTTTGACAAAGCTGGATAGAACAGCTGCATCATTTTTCCTGTTTCTATCACTCAACCACTCCTCCCTAAGATGAACTTCGACATTTCTGAAAGAATTTTAAATGAAAAAGGCGTCAGAAGTACACACCAAATCTAATTGTGAAAAAAGAACAAGTGTATTCAATATACCTTTTTAGACAAAGAACTTGATAGTTTTTCCGTAGAAAATCTGCATGCTTTATCAAAGCATCTTGTGCATAAGGTTTGGCTACAGTTCTAACAGCAGCTGCATTTAGCAACTTCTCCAGTGAGCCATGTTTCTTTATGAGCTTGAGAGCAGTCTTTCGGCCAAAACCAGGGGCCAAATGTTGGATTCCAGGAACGCCATCAACATCATCACCCATAATGCAACCTGTTGATAGTGGCATTAGTTTTTCCTAATGTAAGTGAAAAAGCCATGCCTTGACTAAATTTGATGCAGCAGCATTTGTTAATGGAGCAGCACTCTGTAACTCTTTGAAGGTATGTAAATGGAGTGATTACATGCTGAAATATACTAAACACCAACTCATACAAATGATTCATGTGATAAATATTTAATAACATATTTCCAAAATGGTACGGATTTGGTAAGATGTTTCCTTCAAGATGTATTTTTTACAATGCGTAGGCAAACTGAAATTCATCAAGAAAAGGGTAGACAATATAAACACGAATTTCCCAAACATGGCAAGAAAATCATGAGGATTCTAATATGCATATGGCCTCCGATTTGGAGAAGGAAAGAAGTAAAGTGTATCCCAGAAACGAAGTGCACATGTGGATAACTTGATGAAATCAAAGAACAAAGCATTGTAGCCAAAGGTTCTACTGCTTGCGTGTTTCATCGTATCATAGTCAAAGTCTCAATATTCCAAGAGAAAAACAGTAAAACATTGAAGTGTTGGCTTGTCTTTATCAAGTGATAGAGCAGACTAAAGAAGGGTTTCTAATTCTATAGCTGGGAAACCAGCACATTTCAGACAGCTCTGATGATGGCAATAACAATGATGAGGATATTAAGGGGTTCTCCAAATACATAAATTTTCAGTACTGCCAGTGCTATTAGAAGCCTCATCTGCTATTAAGAATTGTTATGAGCTTAGTGCTTCAGCAAATGAAGTTTGGAATGTTCAGGACACACCTCAGGCCACATAGTGGAGCAACTTAACACTAGTTTCTCATTTTTAATATGAGAAGATAAGGGCGCATATTTCTAGATTCTAATGTGACTCCATAAAACACCAGTCGGAAATTCCACATAACAAAGAGAACTTTAGTGCCAGTCAATCATATCCATGACTTAATTTAAAATATTGAGCCACACTATACTCACGAAGACTCAAATCGCAGCTTGGATCACAGTTGTACTGAGCCATGTAATGTTTCAATGTGTAAAATGACCAACGCCCAAATTCTGGCATGGGCATCACAATCTGCACATTTTCTGATATCAACTGCTTGAAGTCTTTGTCAGGTGACCCAATAACAACTCGAAATCCCTTCTCTATAACTTGGTCAACAAGTGTAGCTACTACATCATCTGCTTCAAAACCCTGAACTTTTACCACCTGCATTGCTCAATAGTTTCAATATCATACTGGTGGAAGATTAGAGATCCTGCAAATTGTAGCACAGAATCAATTCAACACCTCATGCCCATGGTCACTTTATCAACTTTTGCCATCACATATATTTCCCAGATAAAACTTTTAGGATCATTCGCTTGAGATAGCAAAAGGGTGCATTAACACGGACGAGATATTCACAATCACTTTTTTTTTTCTTTCGGAAACTTCAAAAATATAAGTCTGAAAGACTCCAGAACGGTTGGAGAATACTCAGGCATCAATAGCTGGAAAAAGGCTACGAACTGTGAACCTACTGGCACATTGCATTTGCGGAGGACATCACTGATGGTTGGAAGAGTTTTGCATCTTTGGGGTGAATAAAACTGTCTCGTGAATTTCCTCCTATGTGCTTTATATGAAGGTAATAATTGCCTTCGGTAGTCATTCCCCCCTTCTCCATCAAGAACCTGGTAGCCAATATATAAGAAAGAAAAAAATTTGCAAATAATTTTTGGGCAGAAACTCAAAGAAAAAGTATACAGAAAATTAATTATGGTTTAATTTTCATTTGTGATTTCAAATACTTCTCTGTATGGGAGTAGATTTGCTACCATTCTAGGAGCCGTGAAGTTCAAACTTGAAGCTGCTTATAACTGTGAAGACCCCATGATTGAAATAGGACTTTAGCTCAATATATTCTAAACCATTTATCGACAGCCTCCAATTGAATGTTCTATTATCCACCAATTCAAAAGTGATTTCCAGGACTAAGATTCCAAAACGTGAAGACCCCATGTGGATGGGTGGACATGGAGCACTTCAAATTAACAACAGATTCAGCGGAAAGTAATTCTGCCCAGATAACTAATGACAATACAACGTTGATTTCAGAGAAGCACAGGTAAAAAAAACAAAAAAAGAGAGAAGGACGACACTTACAGCGATGACGGGGTCAGTAAGGGAGACCTGGGAGAAGAAGAGGAACAGCCAGTCTGCAAAAGAGTGCAAACTAGGTGTACTTCCTTTGTAACACAGCGGATTCACATCCAGAAAGAAGACCCTTTTTTTTCTTCTATCTTTTCCGTCAACTTCTTTAAAGATGGTGTCGTCGCACCGTTGATGTGCAACATAACCAAAACCACCTGCAGAAGGGGAAGATAGCACAAGGTGACTATTCCTAAGCCTGTGGCAGGAGGTGAAAGGCGCAATCAGAGTGGTGATAGGAGAAACAGTGGAATGAAGAGTCGCCATGACCGTGAACACAGCGAAACTTAGATATTAGCTAGGGAGGCAACATGCGTCTTCGCGACTTGAGCCCCACGAGGCAAAATTGCTTATCATTCTAAATAAGGTCACCGACTTTTATTTATTCCTCAAACATGGGACAAAACTCAAAATTTCAAATAATCATGCTTACCGACCAATTGCACCTTATCAAATGATTCGCTGCAAGCACATCCTTAACAAAACCTATTTGGTTTTTACAACGAAGAATTCGCATTGGAAATTCATTTGTTACTCGCATGATTATCGTCGAATTCGCATAGGAACTGCAAACCTGTGCGCATTAAGACATAATTATGGTTAAATTTTTTTGTTGCAACACCTGCTTCAATGCAGACTTGGACTGATATCGACTCCAACGTTGATGACCTAATGCAGAGCTTGTAGATGTCTTTGCCGTTTCTTCAAACTCCACATGAAAAAATCCCTATCTGATGTTTTCAGAAGAAAAAAGAAGTTTTAAGGGCCAATGTGAGACAGTAATTGCTTCCAATAGAGCAGATATTTTAATCTTATACATCATCCTCTTACATCAATTCTAGAAGCTGCTAAGCATTACAAATAATAATGAACTACTCATTATTTCATACACTTCTCTATATGACATTTGAACCCAGTGACTTGCACAAAAATCGGAAAAAAAATGGGGAAGAGGGAACATCAAATGACTCTTTATGTACAATCGTCAAGGGACTGACCCAATTTTGTTTTTTTAAAAAATTAAAATTAAAAACATGTAACATAACTGGAAATTAACGAAGATCTAGATGATGCAAAAAAATCATGTGGAACTCTCCATCTGCTCAGCATCATTTGATGGAGAAGAGTCCTTACCATTCTCGCACAATTCTGAAAGACTGTCAGGGTACAAATCAGGGAGTATCAAGAAGTATGTAGACATAAACTTCCTGAATCTTTTCTTGTACTCTTTAGGCGAAATAACTGTAGGTAAGGCATTTTTGGGTACAACTAATGAAGATTTGACCCAATTTTCCAGATGTTTATCCCATGTATATTGCCTCAGATAATCAATAATCCCAAAAACAATTTCTCGCTTTTGTTGGTCCACTCCCACAAGCAAAGAATAGTCCATGACATTAATAGACTGGAGTAACAAGACAGAAACAAATAATCAGATCATAGAGATTAGAATGCCATAAAGATATCTACTGGCAGCAAAATCTGAGCACTAGACAGAAATAAATAACAGAAGAAGCTTCTCAAGGAGTCACATCCTGATCAATCCTTGAGCCTCTAGGAACCAAGGAGACTTAGCTGCATCTTAAAGGAGGTTTCTGAGCCAAAAGCAAGGTTTAGCTCCACCTCCTTTTATGAGAAACCGCTCCATCGAAGAGGCAAAAAATGCCTATTCCAAAGAGCTATAAACCTAAGCTCCGCGAAAGAATAACTTTTGCCCTCTTTGAAGGAGACGGCTTCCTAATTTTGAAGGTATGAACAATAAAGATGTATCCAAACAATCTGCCTCCTTGAAACATTTCTCATAAAGAGTTTAGTACTGTTTCTTTTGTACAGTAATGAGATTAACTTTCAACTCACAGTGAGGAAACATGTGTCATTCCAAATAGCCCGCTCCAAAATATGCTTAGTTTTCCCACTGATATGGATTGGGGAGATTAGCATATCCTCAACAAAATTCTGATCCAAAAGAACTTTGCCAGGACCATTTGCATCTGTGACATATCGAGAATGAAGAGCTCCTTTAAGGTCATATAAACGTGAAACATTTCGACCAAAGAGAAGATTCTCCATCACCATCAGATCCATCTTTAGTTCTTTCCCATTCTTATCTTGTTGGATAATAACCTGCAATAGAAAATTAACATTTGATCTGTTATATGTACTTTTCCTGATAGGGTTTTGCCATAAGAAGATGCATAAGACACCATACAACGTCACAAGCAAAGTTTGGATGCAAAATGAAAACCAAGACATAAGAAAGATGATAAAGGAACACAAACTGTTTTCTTTACTACTTCTAGATATAACTTCTAATACCTTAAAACACTATTTTTTTTTCTGCTTTCCAAGAATTCCTAGTATTAACAATAAAAGGAAAGAAAAAGGAGATGCCAACAGGTTCTGCATACATTTCCAAGCCTTGATAGTTCAACAATATTCAAAGCAGTAAAATACACACAATTATGTTTGCAGCTCTCCAAGTATTCCTAGTATTAGCAGTAAAAGGAAAATAGCTAACGGCCTCTGCATATACTTGCAAGCATTGAGTTGTTCAAAAATATTGAAAGCAATAAAATACACACTATTATGTTTTCATCTTTCCAAGAATTCCTAACTTTAGCAATAAAAGGAAAAAAAGAGCTGCAAACAGCCTCTGCATACATGTTCGAGCATAGAGTTGTTCAATGATATTGAAAGCAGTAAAATACACAAGGCAGAGAAAGTTCACCTGATAGATTCCAAGAATTTTTGCGAGGCACGATTGGCTTCCAGTACTCAACGATTCAGAAATGTGCTTGAAATACTCAGGAGCAAACTTTAGAAATGAATCAAGTTCTGTTTTTTTCACTTGCTTGACAATAAACCGATCATCTAGTGTCTTTGCAAAGAACACTTTACTTTTTCCACCTTGAGCATCCCATTTCTTGCATCGGCTAAGTGAAGAAATGTAATCAAGTTCAGATGGACAACATCTTCTTCGAAGAGCAAAGAATTGTTTTGCATGCACACAAATGACAGAATATTTACCCTTCCCAGGCAATTTCCCACCCCCCAAGGATATTTCCGGATGTAGTGGGTCTGTAGGAGAAAACGAATCAAACCCAGACAACTCTTGAAAAGAAACACTTTGCGCCAAATGAATTCCATCAAAATTGAAGGACCCACTCGATGTCCAATATGGGGAAGCCTCACCAACATCAGAAGCCAAACTGGATTGTGTTTCAATTTTCATATTCATTCCTCCTTTCACTTCCTCTATTTCAGCAGATGTCTTGAATGAATTGGCTTTATCTAGTGATAATGCAAGTGCACAGGCAATTATGCTTGTAAACTCATCCTCATAGACTGAAACAACATCATCATCAGTGCCAACAGGCAAGTGCAAACGAGACCTTTCCTGTGTAATCAGTTCATCAACTGAAGCAAGGTGCTCAGGGCTGTAGCTATTGATGAAGTCAAACTTTTGAGAGTAACCCCTTCGGAGATCTTTTCTATAGACTTTACGGGTTTCAGAAAAGGGGGTCCATACCCATCCTTCGGGATCCTGGAGTTCAGAAGCAACTGAACTTTGAGCTACAGGGTCACAAAACACTTCACTTAACGTAGAGTCAGTAATTATTACTCCACTTCTATTATTCAATGCAGCCACAGGCTCACTTTGCCTCAGAAGCTTCGAACCATCTAGCACAGCCAACTCCACCTGCATTTGACTTGCCAGTACATTATCCTGATTACCTTGATCAGAAGGTCTAGTAGAAACTCCATTACCTTCAACATGGTTAATCAGCATATTAACCAATGGATCTGACGAATGAACATTCTCACCAGCAATTTCAGTCTGCAGATATGTTTCTTCACCCTGTCCACATGCAGGGTCTGTTGTCATATCAGAGACAACAATTGATGCAGGGGAGACCAATTTTTCAGAATTTCCAGAATTATGATCACTGAGATCATCAGAACTTTTGCCAGTATATTCCATAATATTATTTTCTTCAGTCTTTCTGGTAAAAATATCTTCCTTCTGCAAGTTCAACTGTGCTTTATGTTGACCATCAACAGACCTCAATGAGGATAGAAGATGATGCAAACGGCGATCCCAAACATACAACTCAAGCAGAAGTTCATAGTTTAAGCGGTTCAAATTAAGAATCTGGTGTACAATCTGACCCAGATGTCCGTTCCTACGAACAGCTTTTTCCAAAGATGCCTGTTTTTTTAACAACAAAAAAAAAAACAGAAAATAGCTAAGAGAAAATGCTTGGAGCAAAACGAAATTCTGACTCTTAACTTTTCAAAACTGACCTCAAAATCAGATTTTTCTTGATTCAACATATCTTCAATTTCAGTGAACCCTTTAACTGAACCTCCAAGATTCATAGGCTGCTTCAGTGACAAACCAGAAAATCTGGACTGAATCTTCTGTAATGAGTTCATTACCTCTGCAAACAACAAGTGCCCTTTTGCAAGCACCTAAAAAAAAGAAGAAGAAAAATAGCATAGAGAAGAATTATACAATTACCATGCAGCAGCCAGAAAATCAATATAACAATAATGCTGTGGAAAGACATACCTCTTGCGCTTCTCCATAAAGCCACTCTTGTCCATTAGGATTATTAAACTCCAGGATGGACGGAGGATTGCATGCTACATAAAGGTCAACAGGAGAGTACTCGAACATGGCAACTATGGAGCCCAACCTACAAATCGTTACAGACATTTTCAGCAGCATGTGATAGACTGAAGGCCTAAATCAGGGTATAATCCATGCTTTCCTCTAGGGCAAAAGTTCAATCTCCCCATACCCATAAAAATGGAGGCAGTCTCTATGTAGAGAATGCCCACAACTAGATAATCTACTGGAAGCACAGTGGTTTGAAAAGCTGAGCTCTAAAAGCTTTCCAAATGAGAGACCATGAGAGGTAGTCGACATCACCACCCTCCCTGTCGGCATGGGGGCTCCATCTTTCCACTCACACTTCAAGCAACGGGTCCACATCCAGATTTTTCCCTCAGCTTCACCAGGTAAACACTGCTCTAGAGGAAGCTGCTTGACATGTACTGTCAGCTTTCCATTGAGGTGAATGTAGCAGTGAGTATGAGCATCAGGTGGGTCCCCACAGGTGGCACAAAAGTATTTCTACCATAAACACAAATATTTTTATCAAAAAATATAACAAAGACTAAAGCAATCAAGAAATGTTCATATCAAAAGCACCAATGTGTGAAATGTTATTTCCTTTTATTGACGTAGATACAGGAATTACAAATAAAAGGTAAAAGAAACATAAATTAGGATTTGGATAGTTTGAAAAAACCTGATTAAGTATGAAGTCATGCAAGAATCGTCCAAGGGACATGTCAAAGTGCCCATAGTACTTGATACGAGAAAGTCGGCTTTGTTTTGAAACTGCTCCCTTTGTAAGACATTGGGAAGAGCGCAAAATCAAGATGCTTTGGGGACCTAATACAGTTTTCATGCCGTCCTTTTGAGGCACAGGATCCTGATGATCAACACAAATCTCACAGTTACCAGGAAGTACTTCAGGGCATGTAATGGGCTCCATAACTGCTCCGTTATCATGTGGGTTTTTGTGATCGATTCCCATCTGCACCTTTATTTCACCATCATCTCTTTGGGGAGATGGAGAAGCAAGGCCTTCCCCTGTAGTTGCACTGTCTATATCATCTTCATTGAGCCCAAAGTACGAGGAGATCGACTGGTAAGAAGAGGGGAAGAGAGGGAAGCTATCTCCAAGCACCCTTCGAAGAGAAGCTGACAAAGATGAAAACAAATAGCCAGAAAGAATTGATGGGCCCAAAGACACATGAGACATCTCAAATTGGTGAGTTTCAAGAGGATGGATTTCTTCTGTATTGAGATTAACATTTTGGGACAATCCTTCAGGAACTGAATTTTCTACAAATGCATCAGAAATGGAGATGTCCAAGTTATCCGATGAGGTGATGGCAGTTTTAGGAACTTCAAGCACGACCCCCAAATTATGAGCAGTTGTCAAGGCAGCATTCGCTACTCCAGTGTGATCATTAGAAACTACTGCCCTTTGATCTACAAGGAATGAAGTCTCTAGAATAGAATGAAAAGCAACAAAGACTGCTTGCTGCACAACACTCTTGACCTTCTTCAGTTCTTCACTGTGAGCTCCCTTCAGTAATATCTGCAACAGAATAAAAAAATTAATTCTAGAATATCACAAATATCAAAGCTCACTTTTCTAGTTTACACCCAACCAAGAATAGTAATGAAAATTACAAAATTTTAAAGCGTGAATTAGTAAAAAAGAAGGTATATGATAATAGGAGGTAACTTTCACAAATGCTACCAACATACCAAAGATATCGTCAAACTTCACTGTAAAAGAGTAAGAAACGCATCTTACCGTACAACCCAAAGGTTTTGGACAGCCCTCAAAGAACATCAAAGTTTTGGTTGACCTCTTCCCGCCTTCTCCAGAACTATTATGTTCCTCCAAAAACTTATCAACATGGAAAAAGTCACACTGTTTCAGCTTTGGATTCATCAGATTACTGAGAGAAGAAAAAATTTGAGAGCCTGTGCAACGGGCAATCTTTTCCAGGCGCGCCAATTTCATATCAAACACTAAAGTAATTCCTTTCTTTAGAAGAGCCTCCTGCAAGTCACGGGAAACAGTTTTCTCCACTAGAACAACGTTTGGGTTGCACAGTTCAATCATCTCAGTTATAGACTTCAAATAATCATCCTCCTGGTTACAGAAAAACAAAAATCAAGCAAAAATTGACGATAAAAACACCCATGAGGCAAGGAAGAATGAACATTCCAAATACACTTACCTCTGCCATTGAATCAAAAGATGATAATCCACTAGCACGTTGCTCCAGGATACCTTTAAGCAAAAGCAATCTTGGATTTTTGTACATAGTTATCATATGCTTGTGTGCAGTGCTCTTCTTGAAAACCAACCCCTTGACCACTTGGCTGCAAGACCCAAGTGATCTAAAGTTAAGAGCCTGTAGCCTGTTTGAAATGTAATGAAACCATTCACAGTGTTAATGTCTCAGGAAGCAGCAGCAACATAGAATAAAGGTACCTTTGGTCACGAGAATCAGATGCAATGCATTTCACTTTTAAATAGTGCACAGGATCCAAGTTTATGCCCTCATTAGCATTGGGCTTTATAAGTCTAGCAGCTTCCCATGATAAAGAAGCAACTATATCCTTCCAAATCTCCCCAATACCCATCGAATTAAGAAGCTGGCCTACAGTGGAACGAAATTGCCCAGTAACTACTTCCACAATGACCTTTTGCCGCTCCTCTTTGAAACTGTGATTCCTGTGATTTTCTTCACTGAAGCAACTCAAGGAACGTGATGGAACCCATTTAATGCCATCACCATATTCATCGTCATCATCATTATGAGCCACACAGGACTCCAGATCATCTTCTTTATCTTCAGCTTCAGGTGGAATCCAAATCTGGGCATTTGTTTCAATATCAAAAGGCTGAGAAAGGTCAGCTCCATGCTGTAAGAAACTGCTAATGACATGCTTTTCTCCCTCAGAATGACCTTCATTGATCATGACTCCATCTTTTGATGTGTCAGTAAAAATGCCTTTGTTGTCACAATTACTATTTTCATGATTCACCACTTTGACCAAAATGGAGTTAGGTATTACATCAGAAGGGTGAACCCCTAGAGCATCAACTTTTTCCATCAAACTCCCATGTGCTTGTGCTTCCACGTTACTCAAACAGGGATTGTGATCTTGTTTACAAGTATCCATTGCACTTTCATCTTCAGGCTCCTCCCTATAAAGCCAAAGACATAATATCATCTCAGGAAATTTAATCTTGTTAAATGGCAGATAGCTGTTTACAGCTCTGCAAATTTAAATCAGTCAGAAAAATCTCCTGACAGGACAAAAAGAGATTGTTTAAAGGCGATAGCTTTTTAAAGCTTCAAAAACTTCTAGTTCTTTCCTAGATATAAGTTTAGAAATATATAATCAAATCTATAGAAATGAAATTTTGTAAACCACAAATCAAATATTTCAAAATGCAGACTCAAAACCTCAATTATTAGAAGAAATCTTCAACCACCAAAGATATCTCTAACGAAAATCTCCATGCAACTGATGATCTTGCTTTTAAAGTCTAGGAGTAATTCCAATCAAAATTATTCTCAAACCAAAGCAGTTAAAAACACCTAATGTTACAGCAATCATAGCTTAATACGAATGAAATGACAAAGAAGCCCGCACGGAACAAAAGAAACAAACAAAGAAAAACAGAAAAACCAAATGTTTTCCAAAAAGTAACTAGAAAAACATCAAAGCAAAACGGAACCACAAAGAAGAGCGAAACCTTACAGGGTACTCCAATACCTCTAAACTCTGAAATGCTAAAAAAATCCACAATCCATATTCAAATTTCCAAACCCAAAATCCAATACCACCACCCGGGGCGGCTCAAAGTCCAAGAATTCCGATCAACCAAAAAAAACACCAAATGGAACAGAAAAATACAAAAGACAAAACCCAAGTGCAAAATTAGAACTCAGTACGCTTTAGATGAGCATCTATAAAAAATGGGACTCGAAGATCAAATTCTGAATTCAAAAAACAATACCAAAAGCAAGAAATCCAAACTCTGAGATCCCATGTGAGCCAAAGGTCGAAGCACATCCACCCAAAGAATAAAAACCAAAGAAATAGAGAAAACTTCATACAGGTTCACTTATCTTGCAGCAAAACCAACACGCCCAATAAAAAATTTTCCACTCAGCAATCTTCTTTAGCTTCCCATAATAAAAACACAAAAACGAATAGACAAACACGGAGCATGTAATCCATCAAGTTTGACGGCAGGAAACTCAAACTTATGGAGTCGGATAGAGCGTTCCATATCTTACCCATAAAGCAAATTCACGTTTGCCGAAGTCATCCAAACTCGCCATCGGAATTCATCCGAGAAAGAAAGGAATAAGAACCAGAGCGAAACAAGGAAACAAAAAAAAAACGAAAAAAGGAAGGAAAACAGATTGGAGGAAACAGAGAGGGAGAACTGGGGAAGAAGAAAGCGTCAATTGTTGGACCCGATTGCATTCAAAGTTTCATGCCAGAAAACAGATAAATAAAAAAATCTCATGCATGCAGGTATTGATTATAATTTTATACTCTACGGGACCCACTACTTCTGTATGAGATACGAATTTCGATATAATTTTAAAAACACGGCACTACCTTTTACTGCTTCGACAGCGGTAGAAAAACAATTCCAAACAGTCGTCCGGAATCTAGGGAGCAAAGCTTTGTCGTGTTCCTGACCGATAATGGTAATGCTACAAGACCCATCTAGAAATTCCGAAACTCTCAACAACGGACCTCATCATTCTATAATTCTATTCTGTTTAATGAGTCAGAAGAATCGCCGGTGCAAAGAGGTACAAAGGTGAGAAAAAAAGCTATCCTCTGATAATTGACAATGGCTCGTATGTTTTCGAACAAGAAGAAAGAAAAAAGAAGAAGAAGATTACATGAGTTTCCTTTGTCTCAATTTGTCACTTGCAGAGAGATTACATAGAGTTTCCTCTGTCTCAATTTGTCACTTGCAGAGAGAAATCGAGAAAAACAATGGCTGCACTTATTGGAGAGAGTTAGGTAGGAAAGAGCACTACGCAACGTAGATATTACGCTCGTTTGACTTGTTACCAGCCTAATCTGGTAAAGAGTCTCTCCGCTCCACTGTACTCCAGCGACTTGGGATTTACTGAAAGTCTGAAACGATCGCAGTTCGTGGAGATCCTCACAATACTCACCGGGACCCATCTCTGTCTCATTGATTTAATATGTTGGCCGCTAATCCCATTCAAATCAAAGAACAAACGAAAGCATGATTGATTAAACAAAAGAGAACAAAAATTGTGACAAAAGAAGCGGGAAAAAAGTCAATTAGTAAAACAAATGGTTGATACTCCCCGGGCCCCGCCAAGGAGGAACGTCTTCAAAGATGAGTCATGCCTGTAATGATCCTGACCGTCGATTTCATATTCAAAAAACCCGCGGATTGCACCAGATTGATGAGTCACAAGCCTATGATTTGACGATCAAAACCAATTAAATGCAGGTTGAGTGCAAAACGAACAAGGAACTATCCGTGATCATACATGTGTGCTCACAGCCGCATGATTGGTGTGGGCCCGTGGCATTTTAAATGAGAATTTCTTCATCTATTGCTTTCCCTGGTGGGCCCAGTGTCCCTTGAGGTGGCAGGGTCGCCTATCTGCTTTACTGCGTGGAACGCAGACAGGAACGTCTACGTGTAATCTCCGGAAGAATGCCAATCCCGCTATTTTTCGTTGGGTTTGATTTTTTGTTCATTGCGGCTTCTCTCAAGAAAAAGGTGCCCGACGGCTTTCTTGCTTCTTGCTTTCTCTAACTTCAGAATTCGAATAAATTTGAAATGAGAATCAGTCTGACCGCCAAATGTTTTGAGAGAAAGAGCAAAACCCAGCTGTGTTTCTTGAATTCTCTCCCTCGACCATACTCTTCCGTTGTATGAGTCTTCTCGTAAAAAACAATGGCACATCTGCAGGTCGATGTAGGAGCGCTGTCGGCAGACGAAGGCGTGGAAAATTGCCGGATTCCCTTCTTTGGTTCTCGATCTCGGAGAACAAAGACAACTTCTGTGACTCTTGGTTTTGCGTTTATCAATGTTGGAGTATTTTTTGCAATGATGACCATTAATGACTGTTATAGAAACTCCCATGGTCAGTGCTCGCTGAAATTCCTCAAAAGATTCTCGTTTCAGCCTTTGTCAGAGAACCCCCTTCTCGGCCCGGCCTCCTCCACGTGAGCTCTTCCTTTCTTTCTCTCGACTGGTTCAGTTGTATGAAATCAGCGGGGACTGTGATGAATGCCGGTACAAATAGGTTTTTTTAACTGATTTTTATTTATTTTCTTCTAACAGGTTTGCCATAGTGGATAATTTACTTTATTTCTACGACCCTCTCTCTCTCCTTCTTTCTCATCCGAGTCAGTTGTATGATATAATT